>NC_072739.1:95653808-95881736 GCF_026930045.1 Uloborus diversus | reverse complement strand
GCGATATTAACGTTACTTAGACGTTTACAATATTTATAGCTTACTTTCCCAAGTTGTCTGTTTTTTAATTTTTTCAAAATTTTCATTTCCATGCGTTAAAAACTCCAAAAACATCCAACATACAAAAAGATTGTTTACCTTAAAGTTACAAAATATAACTGAAATTTTTTTTTTTTTTTTTTTTACATCATGAACTGTCATTTCACTTGCACGTTTTCTACCGCGCCACGCTCTTGCTCTTTTTGCTCCTGACTTAGGCATATTCACAACAAAATTGTATATTTTAATGAATAAAACAATGTAACGAAGAAAATAATCTAATGAAGAAAATTATAGAAACTGTATATAATTTCGAGGCTTCAAGCAATGTGAGTTACGCATCAAATTGATAACTTGACTTGCGTTATACGCTAGCTTAATTTCCGCTTTGAAAAATATTTGTAAAATTTAATAACAGAACTAACTTCATAATTTCTGTTATTTTTCATTGTTTCTGGCAACATTAAAAAAAAGTCACTTCCGTCAAACAAAAAAACTTGCGGATCAGAATTTTAAAGCCCTCGCATAAGATGTTTTACTACTAAAATGCAGTCATTCTCTCATGCATTTGCAAATTTATTTAAAGTTAATTTTTCATGGATATTCCGGTTTCTAATTTCTTCACTTTGAATTGCAAAAAAAAAAAAAAAATGTTCAAAGCTCTTAAATTTTATGTCAGGAAGTAATTACAAATCCTGACAGGAAATTCAAAAGGACACCAGTATTTACGATCGTAAAGAAATCCACGAATGGAGACTTTAAAAGCACATAAATATCCGACTTTGTTGTGGAAGGGAAATAAATGGAGTTTCGATTTAGTAACGTGCAGTTGGCATATTTTCTTTCATTCGACTTTATCTCTTCGGTAAAGTACACACAAAGGCAAACATATTTTAAAATTTTATTTATTATTGTTATTATTTTTGTATAAAATGGTGAAAAGCGAAAAAACTAGGGTTTGTATTACATACAGGGGCGTACCTAGCGAGGGTGTCCCCCAGAGCGGTAATTTATGGTGTCACCCTACCTCTCACCCGTTGAAAAATGAAGTTTTACGTGCACATAAAGTGTATATAATTTTAAGTAAACATTTTTTTTTAATGTGTGAGGTATATAGCGATAGTTTAAGTCATCGAATATACTTCACTGGCATTCCTAGCATAGGTGTCACTCAGAGCGGTAATTTAGGGTGTCAATCTCCCCCCCCCCCCTCACCACCACACCCACGTACAAAACATGTATTAATGTTTTATATAAACATGAAGTTTATGGAAGCATTAAGAAACAAATTTTTATTCATGTGATGTAGCGAAAGTTTACATTTAAAAATCAGAACGAGTTATAAACTCATTCTATGTAAATTTACCCTAGTTTCATATGTAATTGTCCCCTTCGCACCATGTTGTGCTCCTTTTTCGTTGAAATTTCATAACTTATACATAATTTAAGATATTAGGATGTTTCGGAATTGAATTATTTATGTTTTTATAATCTATCAAATCCATTTTGGGTGTCAACTCCAGAAGCTGTCATCCATGGTGAATCTCCCCCTCCGCCCCCGCCCGGTAGTGACTCTACCGTTTACGTAGTATTGCATTGAAACCAGTGACATGCGGTCTGCCCAAGTAAACCAAGCAGAGCTTGGGCACTCCAAAAATTATTTTCTTTTCTCATTTTCATGTTCATAATTGACAGGAAATATAACTATAAGTTTTTTTCTTGTCTTGACTATCACTGAAAATAAGTTGAAAAAAAACATTTATGAGTCGCTCAACGGCGATTTTTCCGGAAAACGCATCCAGATGAAAAGGAAACGGAAAAATCACACAGCAGCCCATGCACTAGTAGAAATGAAGGGGTGTTCCCAAGACAACACAGTGTCACCATGGCTTCTATCCGAGAATAAGAGACCGCTGTTGACGATTTTTAAGGTTCGAAACCAAGCAAGTGGTTTCACGCATGGGAGATTGGATTACACGAAGTAAGCAGGGTTGCCAGATTGGCTTCTTTTGATTCTTCTGAGAAAAAGTGGCTTTTTTTGGTGTCTGGCTTATTGGTTTTTCCGAATTTCGAACAATCTGAAACTATCTTTTAATATAAGATGAAGTGTTTTAAACTGGGATTTGTTTCAGTTCTTCATATCTTTAAAAAAAAAAATTTTAGATCTTTTTTATCCGTGCTTCAGTTTTGTGATGACGAATATTTTTGTCTTCACGATGGCAATAGGCAATGACTTTCGTTCGATTGAGTATTTACTGTTCCAGTTGGTGCATAGCTGCTCTCTATCGCAGAATTTTTTATTTTAATATGCAGATACTTTAGACAGGGTTGGCCACCCCTCAAAAGCGGTGGAGCACCTTCCGAATAAGAATAAAGGCCTTTAAAGCACCACACGGCTAAAAATTTCAGTGTCGAAGTCAGCGCCACCCATAGTCTTCTCCCCCCCCCCTCTCCGTTTGTCGCTCATACTTAAGTTATAATTATTAGAAATACATCCGTAGAATATACTCTTTTAAAAACAACTCACATAACACGTTTTTCAATTCTGTAATAGAATATTTTGATGCTAATGAACGAAGAAAGAAATTCGATTGTAAACGCACTGTTAAATGTAATGCAGTATTTGCTTCTAAAAACTCGAAACTTGGTGATACATTAGGAGTATTTTATAGCGCTGCATATTTTCGACGGCAGTTTCAGTCATTATTTGTTTTCTTGACGTGTTGCTACCATGCATTTTTAATGTATTTTGGTAATTAATCACTATTATTTGTTTTTGCTGCATACAAAATGCTCTATTCAACATGACAGTTACTAGAATGAACACGCTTTACTCAGAACCCAGATCTACTACAAGCAAATATTACGACGTATAAGTAATAACATGAAGACTACTGGACATAACAGCTGCTTTGGCACTCGTTTGGGTCACCGCACGTGCCTGATTGAAACTTAGCTTAGACGTCTTGGGTTTTCCAAATTTGGTAATTTTCGTATCTTAAGAAAGCTGAAAGTGTTATAAGATCAATAGTAGAAGCTTCAAACTTGTAATTCGAAGTACTTTCGAAGATGTCAATATTTTTGAAGTCTGAGTGAATCACTTGTGATATTTAAGCCCAATAAACGAAATTAATTGACATATTCGGAAGTGCATCAGGCGGGGTGTGATTGGAGGTCACTGTGATCTTCCAAAAATTTCCTTATTCGGCACATTTTGTCTTACGATTAGGCAAAATTATGGTTATTCGGCAAAATTTGGAGTTCCATTCGGCAAAATCATCATTTGGCAGAATTTGGAATTTCTGGGCGATCCTGGCGTCGGGGTGTAGTAGTATTTCCAATAATAGAAAGTTTTTACTTATTAGCAAAAAATAAATATACAAACAAGCTAAACAAAGACAGTAGACGTGGCTTGACGGGAAACGACTAATTTTTAATTCGTTACCGGTGCTTCATTTCTTTAAACACACAACGATGGCTTTTAGGCTGCAAACTGCGCCATTGAAATCTGGAGCCTGTTTTCAAGGACATCTTTTGTTTGCATAATTAAACTATTCAAATTTCAGGAACTCAAAAATTTGGAAAGAGGAATTTATTTCAGAAAAAAGAAATTAAATTTCAATACTAAAAATACCACGGAATTACTACAAAGTAATAATAAACTACAGAAATGTTTAATTTTTTGCTTTTAAAGGGAGAAAAATTTAGTTTTAGATTTTCTTTCTTTGTTTTTTACTTTCTATTTTCGTATTCATTTGCATTAATCATTTTCTTTGATAGTCACACCTATGGGTTTTTTTTTTAAATTTCTGCTGCATGAAAATTCAACCGCTTTAAAACAAATGCAATTCAACTCAAAAAAATAAATCTCTAATTTTTGTCAAAATCTCATAATTGTAAGCCTTACTCTAAAATATTTTGGCACTTATCTTGCTTGCGCGGACCATTTGTCTCCAAGGTTCATGGGAAGGAGCCAAGTTTTTGGCGAACGCTATTTTTCACCAAGTATTGTCGTATCACGCATTCTTGTTCTTAAAGAAAAAATTCTTAGATTTATTGGAAGACTGCAGTCGTTTTCCTTTATAGGACTGTTGTACATTTTACTTCATAAAGAATGAAAGCGAATTTTGAAAATGGTGATTATTGCAAACAGTCTTCTAAAGTTGCTAAAAGTTCCTTCTGTTTAAAAAAAAATAATAATAACGCAAAGTAATATGTTAAAAAATATTATCTGCGACTTGGCGATTTTTTTGCGCAAAGGCAAAACTACATGGCTTAGACAGGTTCCAGTAACTAAAAAATGTATCCCTCCAGAAATAATATGTTGCCAGTTCAAAACACTATTAAATTACCATTTAATCTTCTAACTTAGTATAAGAATGTGGTTAAATCTGCTGATGCGTTGTACGTACTTCCTTTTCACTTAGAAAATATAAGCAATTAAATATTGAAGGTTGGAACGAGTGTCTTCAAGATCTCCAAGTGATTTGTGCATCTTCTAAAAATTCGCTACGCAATGAAGGTATTACTGCTATAGAGTTTAAACTAACAAAACAACAGAACTCATACTTTTGAACCTAATTCACGAAAGATGTGTATTTATTTCAGTTGAAAGTTTCCCATTTGAAGATAAAAATAATTAATATTTTTGGAGAAATCACACATAAACAAGCTTTTTACTAGCTAGAGGTGTGCTTTTTAGCATTTAAAAACATTTGAAACGAATATTATACGTGTTGTAAATTTTTTATAGGCATAAATATGCAGCAAAAATAGAATGATGCATTGCTTCGATGTAATGCTAACAAATTTAGTTCTTCTTCCCTAAAATGGAGTAAAAATGAAGCAAGTTCAATTTTTGCTAAAAAACACTTCGAGATGCATTAAAAACTGATCCGAGGGACCCATTACCAAAATTTCGTCCATCTAGTATTTTTAATCGGAATATAATGCGACTAGCACACAAACATATTCTAATAGTTTTAGTTTTAAAAGGTCAAAATACTAAAGCAGCTTTATTCTAAGGATCATTTATTTAAAATAATTAATTTAAACTTGAATAAAATTGATTATAACAGTCTTGAAACTATTCCCGAAAAAGGAAAAAAAAACTTGTATCTATTAATCTCGCCGGGAAAGCAAAACAAACAGTTCATGACATGAATATTTTACCATAGAAAATGTCGACAAGCGAACACAAGAAAATTTAAAACTGCTCGTTTTTATTTACTCCCTTTATATACCACGGATAGAATGGGTATCATGACATGAAGATTAATCGAGTATTTTATATCAGGATTGCACTGTCAATGTTTTCTCTTTAGAAAAAGCTAAAGGATGAATAGTTCATGCGAGCAACGAATTTAAATTACGGCTATAAGAAATCGGATGATTTTTTTAAGATGGGAAACACATCTTTTATAGTCTTTATGAAAAAAAACTGATGACTTTTTTCTTTCCGATAAATGACATTATTGAAGATTAGATGTTCTTTAGTCAGAAATGTATTGAATTATATTCTTTGCTTAGAAAAAAAATGTATACACAGTGATTTTTTTGCTCATAACTCTGCTGCTTAATTTGTGAAGACAAAAACCACTTTTACTGAGTAGGAAAAAGATATTCTTGCTATTTTATTTTAAATAGTTATTTCTTTTATTGTTTTTTCCAAAAAACTATAAGAATTCTTATTTTAGTGAATACACTTTTTATAACTCTACAAATTTGATCCGAATAAATGGGAGCCGGATAAACGAGGTTCTAATGTATTTTAGAAACACGCAACATATGTAGTAGTTACTTGGTAACTATGACTGTGTTTAACGCTCGAATTGAAGTTTATGTAGTCTCCTAACAACTATTCTTGGGTACCCTCTTTTATCCGGAATTTTCGATTTATCGAAAGAGTTTCGGTCCCGATAACTTCGGTTAATCAAGGTTCTGCCGTAGTTAAAGATTAGTGACCGAAAAATATTTTAAAAGCTGAAATCAAAATTTTTTCTAAACGTAACAAATGAAAGACATTACTGAACATTACAAAATAATTAAGTTACTGTGAGGCAAAGAAATTAACATGCACGACAAAATTATCTTCTTTAGATTCGGTAAAAAATATAAGTGTTGAGCTATAAAGAGAAAAAATAACGCCATTGATCACTTAAATGAAACTCATTATTCATCAAAAAACGCGCTTTTCGGAAAGAAATTAGTGCTCAGGAAGCTTTAGAGATGACAGATAAGATTAATGAATCAAGTGGCCTTAATGCTCAACTAACTATCTTTTTACAAAGTATTTTTTAACAGGAAATTTTAAATTTGTGCCAAAATGTATCATTTTGAAGTAAGTTAATGTATGATGGTCAAACAAAGCTCGTTTGAAATTGTAATATAGTTCTCAAAATATGTAAAATTATGGCTTAGTGCACTGGATAGTAAATACGAAGTAGAAAATTTTGTTATTAAAGTACGAATGGGAAACAGTAGTAATTAATGTCAAAATATTATGAATCAAACAACCCAGTGAAAGCAAATATATACATGTCTTAACCCTTAAATTCGTCGTTTTTTATTTGTTCCGAAAGAAACGAATTTATACTATTCTAAAAAAAAATTATTTTGCACAAAAAAAAAAAAAAAAACCAAATGAATAAGAGAGAGGTATTACAGAATAGAGTCAGGAAATGCACAATTCCGAGAATTTTTCTCTGTTTGAAGCCGATATTTCTTGTAATGCCGATATCACGTAGCAATAGTATCGTGAACTACTCAAAAAAGACTCTTATGTTATACACTGCAGTGAGACTTGAATGATTGTTGTTGTATCACTCGATAGACAAAAACTTTTTGTGTTTTTCAAGAGTTTCTGCAATCCAATTTTCAAACATTTTAAACTACTAGTACACATGTAACTTGAACATCAAACTAAAGTGAGCTTTGCCAACATTTTTTGTGCCGTGCTAAGCACAAAAGTTGTATCTGCACTTTTTTTTAAATCAAAATTGAGTTACGGTTACCAGGTGGTTCTTTGTCACCTATTTCACCAAAAATACAACGTTTTATCATCATTAGGGAATCTTTACTAATAATAAAGCTGAAAGTCTGGATGTCTGTCACGCGCATAGCGTCTCGACCGTTTGGCTGATTTTCATGAAATGTGGCACAAAATTAGTTTGTAGCATGTAGGTGTGCGCCTCGTAGTGATTTTTCAAAAATTCGATTTTGTTCTTTTTCTATTCCAATTTTAAGATTATTTTGTCGAGCAAACTATCATATCGTGAACGAGCAAATTTCCATAACGCGAGCAAGCGAATGATCATAACGTGGGCGAGCAAATTATCATAACGTGGGCGAGCAAATTGTCATAACGCGGGCAAGCAAATTTTCATAACATGGGCGAACAAATGAATTTAGCAAATCGACGAGAGAAGTGAGAAAGAACTATAAAGTAATCACCGTTCATTTTTATGAGATCATATTGCACCGTTTGTTTTAAGGATTCCGTCTGTTGGATCCGTTCGTTCATGAACGACACATCCCTACTATATATAAAATAACTAAGTGGGGCTTCATTTACGAAAAGTTAGGAAAAAAAACTATAACGAAGTTAAACCAGTAAAAGAAAATGTCAAATTTAACTTTTAACTTATAACAATGACAAAGTTTAATATCCGAAACATTGACTAAGCTTTTTTTCCTTCTATGGTTGTATAAAATAACAATTTTTTTGCTTCTAAAAATTAGGTCAGTTATCAAGTAAGCTGAACAATTTATTTCTAAAGGAGCACAGTGGTAAAAGTTTATTTAACTAAGAGAAGGGCGCTAACAAAGTTTGAATCTGAAAAATACAGAATGAGAAAATTTAATTTCAAAGTTTAGAAGGAGATAAGTCTTTAAAAATAAAAGCGGAAACTTTATTTCTAATGTGATTAGGACAAATTTTTGCAAAATTAGTTCATTACTCTACGGTTTCTAAACAGATTATATAAAAATGCTATAACCAATTCAGCAGGTTTACATTTTTAATTTTTATTTAACTAAAGGCAAAATGATCTTCATGCAAAGAACAGAGTTTGCCAAAAATCTGTCGAGTGGAGTGGAGGCCACAAAGTAACTAGATGGCCTCATTTATGAAAAGTTTTAGAAAATTAACTATGATGAAGTTAAACTAGTAAAAGAAATGTCTAATTTAGCTTCTAACTCCGACAATGGCAATGTTTAATATGCAAAACATTGTCGAATTTTATTTTCTTCTGTGGTTGCATAAAATGACAATTTTTTTGCTTATCAACTAAAGAGAACGATTTGCCAAAAATGTATCATAATTGTGAGTATTATTTGCTGACATAGAAAAATTAACACATTTTTAAAATTTACTCCAGAGAAGGCATCAAAAACAGTTTCATGTGTTTTTTTTTTTTTTTCTGCTTTATACCTCGCTGGCTAAATGAAGAAAAGATTTCCACGAGGCAAAATCATTTTGTCATTAAGTTTAGTTAAGCACTGTGATACCTACCTCGGGGATGGAATGGGGATAAGTTTTGTTAATAACGGGAGATAAAATCGCAGTCCCCAAAAAAGATTTAGATACAAGATCATAAAAAGTTTTTTGAATACCTTCATTTCTAATAATTGAAGAAAAAAAAATATCCGTGCCCGCAATGTCGGTAGTCTTCATCGCAGGGCTACATCGCACTTAAAAACTCTGCTATTTAAAAAGAAAGGAAAAACAACCGATAATCTGATACTTGAATAAAAATGTGGTCTTTAAAGATAGAAAACTGTTTAAAACAGTATACATAATGTGAGTTCTGCGTTTAAGTGTGACAGCAATTTTTCAAAAAGTGTAGTAAGTAATATTTCAATTATTTTTTTTTATACAGGTTCTTATAGTATTTAATTGTAAAAATCTAGTTACTTATAAACTTTTTTAAAGCGATAATTTTATTCTCCAGAAAAGTGATTCATTCCTTTTTTACATTATTCTGTTCTTAAATAAGACTAGTCCTGTTCATTTAATGAAGAAAAAAGTTTTTTTTTTTTTTGAGAAATTGAAATCTGCTTTATCAAGCCATTTTTTTAATATATAAGTTTTTGTTAGTAACTGCTTTTTTTTTCTTTTTTCTTTTTTTTTTTTGATTCGAAAAAAGTAAGCATTAGCTTGGGGAAGATAAAAGAAAATAAAGAGGTATTAACAGCTGTTTTTTTCTGTTTGAAAAAGAAAAATATGTCGGTAGTCAAGGATTTTTCAGAGGAAAAGGCAAAGAAAATAAATAAAATACGTAAAGTAATTAACAAATAGAATGCATTAAAATTGTGAATAAATTTTCAAAACTAGAGACGTATTTTAAATGTTGCTATGTTCATTAGCATTTTCTTAATTTCTTGTAAGAACACAGCGCTGTTTAAAATTCATTTAGTAAGTAAAAAATCAATTATTTTTCCCTTTTATTAAAAAGGTTTTTGAAAATTAGCAAATTGACAATATTTTTTAAGAATTAACCTTTAAAAGCAAACAAAAAAAAAATTGTTTTTGCTTCCTCTCCTTATGAAAAAAGTGATATACTTGTTCTTTCTACCTGCTGCAAAAATAGTTTAGATTTTCTGAAGCCTAAATCTTTTCCTTCCGCACTGATGTTCTTTTTTACTTTCTTTTACGAAGTAAAGGAAGTATTGTATTCGAGCGAAAAAATTTTCATCCAAAAATCGGTCTTAATTTCCAATTTGCTCGCCCCCGAATGAATATTGAGTTTTTTTTTCAACCCGACCACACGTGGATAAGAACTTGGCCTAAGAACGTATAGACACCCGAAATATCCATTTTGACGATTCCCGAATCAATTACAACAAGTTTTTTCATGACGTCTGTATATACACTATGTGACCAAAAGTATTGGGACACTTTGAAAAATTCACATTTTTACAGATTTCTCGAGAAATAAAAGACCAATTGCTCTTTAACTTTTTTCACATAAAAAGTATACTCAAGCTGTCACTTTCAAATAAAATTAAGTCTGCTATTCATTTAGAGGACAAGCAACACATTGAGGAAATAAAAATAGGTTTTTTTTTATCATGTTTCATTGTAAATAGCTGAGGATACGCTATAAATTTCAGAAATAAGTTAACATACTATGTAGAATTCATTTTTATATTTTCGTGAAAGTACCTCTTACAATTACGGAGATATAAGCATTTCTTTCAAAAATACAAATCTTTTTTGAAGGTTTTCGGCTCATAACAAGCAGAGTTTTCCGTTTAACGTTACTAAACTTTCGAAATATTGGACAGCATACAAGAGAAACATAATAGTAAAATTTGAAGTTAAAAGATTGAAAATTTAATGAAATATGAACGTTTAAAGCATTTTTTCGCTGTACGTGCGCGAAAGATAGCAATTTATAAATTTCATGATCCAAAGCCCAAATAAATTCTGTGATTCATTAAGAAATTTCACTTAGATATCTTCAAAATGTAAAAAGTTATCAGCGATCTAATGAGCCGAATTTCAATAATTCTATGATAGGCGACGAAAGTAAGGGGTCATTCCCAAACTAGCAACACTTACCTGTTATCGTGTAAAGTGGTTGATAATAAAAACACATTATTTGCGAACGATACCTCACGAGTCGTCGCGTATCAAAGAGTGATTGAAATTCGGCTCATTAGATCGCTGATAACTTTTTACATTTTGAAGATATCGAGATGGAATTTTTTTTATAAGTGGCAGGATCTTATCTGGGCTTTTAATTATATAGGTTATAAATTGCTATCTTTCACGCATGTGCAGTGAAAAATTCATTGCTTTAAACATTCAGATTCCATTAAATTTTCAATCTCTCAACTTCAAATTGTATCATTATGTTTCTCTTAGATGCTGTCGAAAGATGTTTCGAAAGTATGTAAAGTTTGACAAAAAACAATGCTTCTTATAAGCCGAAAACCTACAAATTTTTTTTGTATTTTTGAGAGAAATGCTTATATCTCCGTGGGTGTAAGAGATACTTTTACGAAAATGTAAAAATGAGTTCGACATAGTAAGTTAACTTATTTCTAAAATTTATAGCTCATTCCCAGCTATTTACAATGAAATATGATCAAAAACCTTTGTTTCCTCAATTTGTTGCTGGTCCCCTAAATGAATAGCAGACTTAATTTTTATTGGAAAGTGACAACTGGAGTATACTTTTTATATGAAAAAAAATAAAGAGCAATTGGTCTTTTGTTTCTCGAGAAATCTGTAAAAATGTGAATTTTTCAAAGTGTCCCAATACTTTTGGTCATATACTGACGCATGTATGTGCGTATATATCTCGCATAACTAAAAAACGGTATGTCTTAGAATGTTGAAATTTGATACGTAGATCCTAGAGGGGCCTAAATGTGCACCTCCCTTTTCGGTCGGATGTTTCAAAGAGGTCTTTTACACTTTTTTGGGAGAAAATCATTAATTTCAATGCAAACCAAAGTGGTGTTATAATTTAGCAAACACTGGTCAATATATAGCCAAGCTTTTGGTCGCCAAGTTTTTTCGCCAACTTGGCGACAAATTTGTCGGTTCTTTTTAAATTTCTGGTTTTATTTTGGCCACTATTGGTAATATTTAGAGTTAATCATTGAATCACAGTAAAATGTCCAATATTAGGAAAATTAATCTGTATAAAACGTTTTTTTTGCTTCATTTGCAACAAACTTGGGGTAAAAATATTTAAAGTTTCTTTGTTTACTCCAAGACACTATTATCATTTTATTGGCGTAAAAGGAAGTCATGTGATGCACACATCAGCTCGTTTTCATTATAAGCTTGCGATTTAAATCTTATTACTTTTCCACCATAGGTGCAAAAAAAAAAAAAAAAAACCTAAAAAAATTATTTGTCACTGGCTCAAACAAAGTATTTGAAAGCGAATGCCTCTTTCAAATGTAACTCTATGGTACAAAATCAAAATATGCATTCTTAATTTTTGAATAATTTCTATTCATTTTGTACAAAACAGATGCAGAATCCACAGTTCAAGGCGGAGTGGGAAAAATCTTCTTCTGCAGATATCTGAGAGTTAAACAGAACATGCACATGCCCAGAGTTGCAATAGTGGTTTAAAATTCTAGCCCTTCGTAGGAGAGAATCATTGTCTGGCAAATTCACTCTTAAACACCAAGCACTTAGCTCTAATTCAAATGGACTAGAGTAGTATCTGGCTAGTGGTGAGTGCCTGAGAGAGGAAGAACCAAGACTTGTGTTTGCGTAGAGTACTCGAAATATCGGAAATTGTTAAAAATCATGGTAGGTGGTTATCTAGTTCTAATCAAGGATTAAACTCCGCTAAAGGCAAAATTATTAACTTTTGGCATTCCTTTTCTTTTCCTGTTTTTCTTAAATTGCAACAAGCAATAATAAAAATAAAAACCATAAAAAATACATTTTATACTGATTTGTTTTTGTTCTATATCATTAAATGTAAGCTGACTACTGAAGTAAAATGAAATCTAAAATTGCAGTATTCATAACAGTTGGTTATTAAATGTCAAAAATTTCTGAAAAACTTGTTGCAAAAAAAATATTTGTAAAAAATTAAACTAAAATCTCTGATATTAAGCAAATTATAAATTCTTATTTTTTAAATTTTTTTCTTACATTTGTGCTAAATGTATCGCTATCAGGAGTGATAACAAAAGTTTTTGATCATTTTACCAAAATGTTACTTCCACTTATTTTTTCGCCATCAAAAATAAAGACATATATTAGAGGGCTTTCATGGTTTCGTTGCTATAGAAACAACTGGCACGCATTGAACATTTTGGTGCTCCTGACAAGGTGATAATTTTATAGATTTCCATTTTCTTTCCAACACGGAATGTGACGATTCACACACATTCTGTTCTCCATCTTTATTTCACAGAATTATACATTCTAGAGTTTCATGAATTGGAGTCCGCAGACCTCTAGGGGCTCGTGGTGCAAGCCTACTAAAAGGTGAAAAAGAAGTAAAAAAAATGTGCAGTCACAGGGCGAGAATCCACATTTTAGTTCAAAAATCAAGCACTTATAAGCACTTTGTAAGCACATTTTGAGGGAAAAAGCATGTTTACGTACACATTGAGGCACAGCAAGCCCTCAGAACTCATGGTTTTAATACATATTGCCTCTCTTTACATGGCATTTTATTTACATATGAGTGACATTATGTTTTTACTCTCTCCAAACACTACATGATGAAAGGGGAAAGTATGTGGTAAATATTTGTATTATTCACAATATGCTTTGCCCTGATTTATTGTTTATTTTCAAACCGAACTTAATTGTACAATCTGTGGCATCGCTACGGGAGGGGCGGTCCGCCTCGGGTGTCACCCGTCTGGGGAGTGAATTCCAAAGTATGATCGCAAGTTTTGAAAAATATGAAGTTAAAATGCATTTTTAAGACAATAGGAATTTGAAAATTTTCCGGGGGGGGGGGGGAACCCCGGACCCCTTTCTCCCCACCTCCCAACATGGAGTGATACTATACTCAAGATGAGGTTCATATTGACAATACTTAGACCTAGAAGTCACTTCCTCTTTTTCCAAAAAAAACTGAACCCCATTCTCCTTCCCTGTAGTTTTTGAGATATGTTTGAAGTAATTAAGGAATCATTAGTTTTATACCTACCCCACTTAAAGTTTCGTTATGATACAAATGTAGATGTTTCTGAAAGTTGTATGAATTTCATGTTTACATGAATTAGTAAAACAATTCTTTTTTTTTGCGATTGTAGGGGTGACGGGGATGACACCACAAATTACCGCCCCGAATGTCACCCATGCTAGGTGCGCCACTGGGTACAATTGAATTCCCAAAATACGTTCTGTTTAATTAATTTTTTTTTTTTTTTTACAAAGAATGCTTAACACTGTTGTAGAATAACATTAATCCATTCAACTTGCAAATAGTTATCATGTCCTTAACGTTTTTCAAACATCGAAAAGGTATTTTTGGAATTCAAGTATATCATTAAATTCTGCCTAAAAAGGAACAATAAACCAGGTTAAAAGATCTTGAAAAATACTTTGCTGCACGTTACAAAATACTTGTTGTTTTGCTTGTAAATATCAGTCAGTTATCCCGGCGTAGCATCATTACAAGTGTAATCCTTATTATAACATTTATCTGTTATACATTTGGCGCAAAAATAATAGTTTACCAACTGAACTAGATATTAATATTCAAGCTTTGTTTAAGTGCGTGCTAGTAAGTTTTCAAAAAATAGGAGTTAGATGCGAGCCCTGAATATAACACTAAAAACTCAACTGCTTAAACTTTTAATTAATATAGTAACAACGTTTATTGGCTAACATATTATTCAATCAAATGTTGAATAGAGTAATAAAGAAATTCGAGAAATGTTCGCTAGTTGATTTAACAATCAATAAACAACATTGGACAGGTTCTTCCCTTAATGAACCAAGAATGAAGAATTACTGTTTAATTATTCAAACGGTGGGCTGAGCTTGGCAACTTAAGGTTTGTGTAAAATTTATTAGGTTAGTTATTTCCATTAACTTAGTTATCTCCATTAAGAAGTGAATTACATAATAAATTACATATTAAATTACGTAACTGTAGATGAAAGTTTAAAATACACGAATGCTTAAAATAGTGTTCTTTGTTATATGTTTTCTTCTTTATACATATAAATACATACAGTGGCGTCACTATGGGGTGGGGATGGAGGGGGCCGTAGGGGTCAGTCCGCAGTCCCCGATCCTTTTCAACTCCTAACATTCTCTGGATCAAAGATAGTCGAAAATGCTTTTCTAAGGCTATGAGTTAGAAAAATTTTCAGGGGTGGGCTGTCTTCCTCGTAACATCACCATACTTTGTCTTAAACTTCGTTTTAAGAGCTACAATTTCGAGCAATTTTCGGGGAACTTGTCCTGAACCTCCCTCACCCTAACATATTTAGAGATAACATTTGTGTTGTTAATGTTTCAATTTTGAAAAATGTGTGTGAACATGGTAGCTCTCCCGGATCTCTTCTCCCCCTAACATTATCAAAGCTAATGTAAGATGCACTTTTACGACTACAAATTTAAAAAAAATTCTGGGAGAGCTATAATAATTAGCAAAATAATTGGACAAGTTAGTTAATGTAGATAAAATTATTGAGTTCTACGCTTTAGCTAGATTATAGAAAAACAATTATAGTCAAGTGTTTGTACATGGGATATGTTTCCAAATTTTGTTTTGAGGGCTGGTACGATACACCAGTTAGTATTTCAAATGTAAGAAGCAAATGGTATTACAGGATAAAAGAATGGTTATCTTTTGAGGTTATATGAGTTAAAACTTTGATGTTTCAGTTTTATGGGTAAGTTTTATTAATTTGAAAATTTTAACAAAATATGAGATTTTTAAGTATGGAAATAACTTTTGTTAAAACGATAACTGAACAGCATTAGTTTTCATTTTTGTCATACTTCACATTG
This sequence comes from Uloborus diversus, assembly GCF_026930045.1. Classification (NCBI taxonomy): domain Eukaryota; kingdom Metazoa; phylum Arthropoda; class Arachnida; order Araneae; family Uloboridae; genus Uloborus; species Uloborus diversus. The sequence continues at coordinate 95,866,234 of NC_072739.1, read as the reverse complement.
GCTATGTACTTGTGTCGGTTTATTTGCAGAGAAATAAATGTATGATATATTTTTATATTTACACATAAAAAATACATTACTTGCATTTAACTTAGGTTGTACAGAGAAATTTGAATAAAGCTAAATGTTTTTTAGAAGTACTATGTTATTTATGGTGCAGTTTATTGTTTAAGTTTATTTTATCGACTGAATAAATTTACCGAACTCCGTCATCATCAATTTAACCGTCCCAGTCATTGCCAGATCGAAGTATGTAAACTCGAATGAAACATTTTAAACACATAGTAATAAAAAGCGGAAAATAATTATCTAAATAAAAAAGTTTAAAGTACTATGTTTTAAAAATAAATAAGAAAGTATGAAATAATTTCTCTAAGCTTCATGTAGATTAAAAATCCCTTTGATTTTCAGAATTTCTAACAGATTACTTGGAAAATTTATGATTATGAGTTTTTAATAGCTTTCAAAATACCTGTGAGTTTTAAAAGGAAAAACATGGGGCGCATGTACAATATATAACTATAAGTGTAAAGAAATGTTATCAGTGAAAAACTTACCCCTTAGTTTATACTATTTGCCGGGCAACAAAATAAGTTAAATTGTAAATGCATCAATTGTCTGTTCCGTGCGCCCCTAATTTTTCCTTTTAAAGTTTACAAGTATTTTGATAGCTATTAAAAACTCATAATCGCAAACTTTCCAGACAAATCTGTAAGAAATTCTGAAACTCTACAGGGCTTTTTCTACATGAAGCTTAGAGAAATTATGTACTTTTTTATTGATTTCAAAATCATGGTACTTTAAAAAAATTATTTCATTAATTACATTTCAGTTAATTAGTTTTTTGAAAAGAGAAACTTTTTCTGCGCAATTGTATTTGATCCTCATTGCTTTGAATGGCTTTGTTATGAATGTTAAAAAACCTATTTTATCTAAAATAGTTTCCTAGCGTCTTCTCATTTATTTTTTTTAACAATTCAAAAACATATTTTAACTTAAATTTTCCAAAATGCATGTTTTTGTAAATAATTAGGTATTAAGTAAAATAAGAAATAAAAATGTCAAGTAGCACAAATTGCAGATTACTGCTGGCACGTGTTTCGGCGTTTCAAGGAACGCCTTTTTCAATGCAAAAGAAATGAGCTTATGAATGAAAAGATATTCGGAAAAAGCCAAGAGCCGAATAAGCAGGCAGCTTAAAAACTAAAAATAGCTGATTAACCAAACAACCAATGAGAAAATTATGAACCAATGAAAAAACCAATAGAAATGCAAAAGATGAGCAAGAGCTTTCTCACTGGTACGCCATTTACTGGTTGGTCTACCAACTTTTTTTTTCTCTGAAAGTTATTTAATTTTTATAAAAGCAATACTATTAATTATTTAATTATTTTACATCAGTCAAATATTAATGTTGCTATTAGTATGGGTATTCACGCAAGAATTTCTTAACCTCAGGGCCAGACTAACTAAGTCTGAAAATGGCGATTCTTCATGTATTTATTCCTTTACATGTAGATTTCACTCCATATTGAGCCAAAAGCACGTAATTCTATATGCAAAATAAAATTTAAAAAAATTGTAATCATTTACCAGTGGGTTGACGGCGTGAGTCTCAACCTTTATATGTACCAGACAATCGTTTTTACGCTCTCTTGAAAAGTAGTGATTACTTATGTTATTCCAGCTTAAGGAACTTGCAGTTCTTTGTTGATTACATTTATTAAAAAAATGTTTTGAAAGTGCTGGTAAAAGCTTTTTTCAAAGACAAAGACCAGACAAATGTTTTTACACTCTCTTGAATGATAAAAGTGACTGTGTGACTTACGTAAGTCCGGCTTTGAGGTACAGAACTTACAGTTCATCATATATAAAACGTATTAAAATAGAATTAAAAGTGCTGGTTCAAGCTTATGTCAAAGAAGATTTTTAAAAACTTTAATGCTGGGCACATTCTACAGCAATGCAATTCACAAATGAAGTGACACTTTTTTGTCTTCTAAATTGTATTTTAAAACAGTGTCAACTTAACGCTTTCATATTTTCACTAAATTCATAACATGTATGTGGATTTTTCCTGCAAAACGAAAACAAAATAGTGCTTTCATTCTTCATAAAACAATCTTTTAGAACGTCTTCAGCTAAACGCAGCTGACAAAGTGATGCCTAAGTGGCAGAAAGATTGATTTAATGTCTACCGTAAAAAATGTCTCCCCTAACTTAACAATCTCTCAAACAGAAAATTTGATATCTCGACCGAAATGCTTTGCTCTCTTTTCAGGAAAAAATATCCTGCCCGTTATCCCACTTTCTCAAAAGTGGATCAAGAACTGATTTCAAAAGAAAAGTGATGAGTGATGCGTTTGAGTCAGAATTAAGCTTTGTGATTTTGGCAACGAGCGATTTTCTGTAATAATATGTTCGTTACGCTCGAAAACTGAGTTTTGAGATTGTTTGAACTTTATTCTTTCAATAACCAAGGACAAAGAATGCTGTTTTATTATGAGCACGAAGATTATTCATGTGTCTTGCAATCTTAACAAATGAGTACAATCTTTAATAAGATGCAATTGACACGAATAAATATAAACAAAAGTAAATTTGATCAAGTTCTTAAGATTGTTATTTTATAAGTTGAAGTATTGTTATTTTTAAACGAATTCTGACTGCAAATTGTTAAACATTGTGTTAACGAGATATACAAGTAAACTGAAATGAAATTTTATAAAAACTCCAAACTGAGTCGCAAATGTAGAATCAAGAGGAAAATATGAAAATTCTTTTAAAAGCATTCAAAATCTATTAAAAGTATTTTATTTGTCACAAAATAGAAACTGGCAACAGATAAACATTCTAAATCATTGCGTTTTCTTCCTTGTCGACCAAAAATGAATTCGTTTGCCAATTGCGTGAATAAAGGTTTAACCGTATTTAAAATCTGCTTTAAAAAACGTTATAATTTAAATTCTACATAGTATGGAAGTTCCAAACACATTCTCTTAGATGTAGAAAAAATTATTCTTTGTTTTGGTCAAAATTTTTAAGTTTTTAAATATATTTTCACTGCAAACATCGCGGAAAACTCTTTAGAGGTTTTTAATTAATATCGTCTTTAATTAATGGTCATCTAAAGACGCAATCTAGCTAAGGACACTCTTAATCAACTCTCCTTTCAAACAAAATTTTTTTTCACACTCGTTTAGGCGGTAGAGAGCCACAGACAGATACAGACATACGTCAAACTAATAACACCCTTCCCTTGTGTGTTGAGAGTTAAAAACGCAATGCTACTTGGAATTAAATTAATGACATTCTGAGCAAACAAACCTTCCACGACAGCAGTTAAAAAGAAAAAATGGTGGCCAAATGTATCTTTTTGGGATTTCTTTTTGAATAAATTTTTGTGAGTTAATTTCAAATTTTTGTTAAACTTAACATTTTTCTTCGCTTAATCAGGGACTAAGAAGTACGCATATTATGGTATTTACTAAAAGGGTTTACTTGCCAACTTCCCGCAGTTATGTACAAATGAACGTTTGGGTAACCAAAGAATATCATTAGGAATCTACTTTTGAAATTTTTCTCTTTATATTTAAACGAATATGCAGATGACGTTCAATTTTACGAGCGTCTAGTTTGCGAACTATTGGCTGGTTCTGAAAAGTCTTTCATTTAAGAAATGTAATTTTTCATTCTTTTTGCGAACTGGAAATGGTAAAAATCTCTTTTTTGCAGGCCATTTCATAGTATTTTGTCCAAATGTAGAGTCTGCAACATGACACTTTTTTTACCATAGCTATTTAATTTACTGTTTGATTAGCACAAAATTTTATTCTGAGTTAAACCTACCAACATATAAACTCAAAATAAAACAACAAGCTTATCAAACAGTAAATTAAATAATTACGGCAAAAAAAGTGTCAGGTTACGGACCCTACACTTGGACAAAATACTGTTAAACGGCCTTTGCGCAATCGGCGTTAGATCTAAGTAGTTTTTTCCTTTGAATTGCAACACCAAGTTCATCCTCCTCATCTTCCTTCGTTTTTGTTTTTATTCTTAACTAGAAAATCGCCCGTCAAGTTCTGACGGGTGAAAATTGCTTCCACATTCGAAAGAAACAATTGCCTGTTTGGTGATATTTTGATAGTTGAAATTTTAACCCAACCCCAGTGGATTAACCCTAAACAGTAGATAGCGTTCATTGTTGGTCACTTTTTCGTTTTTTCATTCTCCTAAAATGACAGTTTTACCAGTAAATCAGTTAAGTTACCGGCTCCAGTTCAGCCTAAATAACAGCTCAAAATAAAGCATGCCATTTCCATGCCATGTAAAACATTACAAAAGAATATTATTAAATTAATATGCCGCGGAGCGAGTTTCATTGACTCGATCATTTGCTATTGTGTTATATGAGGATAGGAAAAAAAAATATTTTTAACAGTGGTTATCTTACAATCTGATCTTTTTTATTTTGTCTCTCTCTCTTTTTTTTCACTTTCTTTTACATAGAAAAAGGAAGTATTGTATTCGCAAAAACTTTTTCACTCAAAAATCGGCCTTAGTTTCCATTTTGCTCGCCCCCGAATGAATATTGAGGTTTTTTTTTCGAGCAGACCACACGTGGATAGATTCCTAAGAACGTACAGACACCCAAAATATCCATTTTGACGATTCCCGAATTAATTACAAGGGGTTTTCTCGTGACGTCCGTATGTACGTAAGTATGTATGTGAGAATGTATCTCGCATAACTCAAGAGCGATACGTCCTAGAAAGTTTAAATTTGGTACGTAGACTCCTATGAGGCCTAGTTGTGCATCTCCCTTTTTGGTAGAATTCGGATGCTCCAAAAGGGATCTTTTGCATCTTTTTGAGGAGAAATCATTGTTAATTTTAATACAAACTCAATTGGTGTTATATGTTGGCAAACACTTTTGGTCGCCAGTTTTACTGCCAACTTGGCGACCAATTTGGCGTTTTTTTAAAAAATCTGGTTTTAATTTAACCACTATTTGCGATATTTAGAGAGTAAACCATTGAATCACATTATAACTGCCAATATTAGGAAAATTGATCTGTATAAAACTTTTTTTTTTTTTTTGCTTCGGTTCGCGACAAACTTTGGGTGAAAATATTTATAGCGTTTTTTTGCTTACTCCAAGTCCAAGGCACTCTTATCATTAAATTAGCGTAAAAGGAAGTCATGTGATGCACACATCAGCTCGTTTTTTCTTAAATTACGAGTGCGCAGAAAAAAAAGGTATTGGTATAACTTGCCATGGAAATATGCTTTCCATATGTGGGACACAGTTTTTGATGCGTTTTCATTTTACGAACTCTCTCATTTATGCACTTGTCCGTGGCCCCAAAAAATTCGTAAGATCGAGTGTCAACTGTACAAGGATGAAAGTATCCCCAACAACTCAAAAAGGGTTAGTCTTTTAAGGCTCGAATTTTGTATGTAGACCCTGTGTACATCATCTAGTTGTGTATCTGCCTTTTTGGTAAGGAATATCTGGACGTTTGTTGTATTCGCACTAAAAATAAGCACATCTTTTAAAGCATTAGTTTTAAATTATTAATAATTTTTAATTTCCCTTTTTTTTTGCCCTTGATTTTCATGTTTTATGTACACAGAGGGTGGTAAAAATATTGTATTCAAACAAACTTTTCTGCCTTTAAATGTTTTGTTTTTATTATTGTTATATGGTTTTATTATTTGACTTCATTTTAAATGTTATTTAAACTATGAATTAACTCATTAAACGTAAAATACCTTCTAATCAATGATATTAACAGGCAAAAAAATTATAATTTAATAACTTTGCCTTAAGCTGCTATCACAGCTTGGATGCGGCGTGGCATGCTTTCAATACATGATATGGCTACTTATGTCACCAGCATTATACATATAATTATCTCCAAAAACCACATTTAGAAGAAGAATCTTATAACTTGAAATTTTTACGGACCCTGACACAGACGTCTGTTGCATTTAAAATATATATATTAAAAAAAGTGTTGCCAGAATCCACTTGAAACTTTTAAATAAACTAAAATGTGTTCACATAATAAAACCATGTAACAACAATAAAAATATGAAAAAAGTTTGTCTGAGTATAATCATTTGGCCACCGTCTGTAATTAAGATGAATGTTCTATAAAATAAATAAATCGAAGAAAAACCTAAATTTGCCAAAATTAAGAACTTCTGTCTGTCACTGATAAAAGAAGCTAAAGAAATATTTTGTATGTTATTCGCATGGGACGCAATTAAACATCCATTAATGCATAGATGAACCATTAATCATTTTTGACAACGCCATGCGAAGAAAAGCAACTTCTTTTATCTATTTTTTTACTGTTCATTACCAGACGTAATCCTGAAATAATTGCAGCAAGTAACTAAAGGAAGCTAGATGGTAGAAATGTCTTTTCCTTTTTTTTCGTCCGCTTTTTGTATAAAACGTTTCTAGAGAAATAATCCATCAAATCTACCAAAACCTTGAATGACACACGCTTCTTGTCAAAATTCTCTTTTGTAACAAATGAATGTTTTGAAATGTGTTAACCACATGATTGGTAAACAAAAATTTACTTTTCGTAGTTTAAAAAAAAATTATACATTTAAAGGCAAACTTCTAGAAACAAACTATTGAATTACACAAATTTGCACAATGTAGAAGAAACGCAAATAATTAAAACTACGTTCATATAAGATGATAAATTAAACATTAATTTCTAAACACTTTAAATTAAAAGTGTTATCACGATGTAGTTTTATATCGAAACTAGAATATTTTTTTGTTTGAAATATTACCAAGTATTTCAATGTGACCGGCTATTTATTTTTTTGCGCAAAGCAGAAGAAAAAAAATTATATCTTACTCAGGAACTTTATAACAAGTTTTGTGCTATCGATTATGCTTATGAAACGCGTTATTTATGCTTATGAAACGCATAATTTCAATTTGAGAAAGTACGAGGGCAAATCAAAAAGTCTTTGCGCCTATTTTGTTTTCGCCAAAAACAGGTACATAAAGGTATTTACAAATATATACGTAGTGTACTACGTCCCTTACATTACTTCTCCACATAGTCACCACACCGTTTCAGACATTTGTCCCATCGCGGCACTAAATCCTATTTTTCTGTGGTAAATTCTCCTGGCTACCTGTGGAACCACCGACGGACCGTGTTCTTGGCTTCTTCGTCAAATATGAATCTCTGTCCTGCCAGAAACTTCTTCAGTGGAGCGAAAACGTGAAAATCACTAGGTTAAGGTCTGTAGGTGAATTTCTATGGGCTTTTGTCCCATGCTCCATACAAAAGGAATAACACCGCTGCTCATAAGCTGTGGACGTCTGAAGAACAGCCTTCATCTTAAATGACTGATATAGCAGCTCCGCTCTTCCAAGCAAAAAGCAGATACGGCTGGTACGGTTCAAGAACTGTCACTGCTGGGAATGTGTTTGCTTTGTATTCACAGCCGTATTTTTTAGCTAAAACCAAATAGGCGCAAAGACTTCTTAATTTGCCCTCGTAATTATTAAATGTATACATTGGGTCAAATATTGTCATTAGAAGAATCTGCATTTTATCTCTGAATTTTTTTTTCTGCACAAAACATTATTCCTTTGAAGTATAAAATGTTAAACCTAATGCTTCTATTTATGCTGACATAATGCTTTAGTTTTCTGAGCAGAACCAAAGATTTAAAAAAATGCCTATCAAATAAGCGTCATTTTCACTGCAAGCTGAGATATTCCCGTCTTCTTCAGTTTGTTGATATTTCATGTATGACAAGTGTACATACAGAGCGTGATTTATTATTCCATTTTTTCGATACTGGCAGATCGTCTGGAGCAGGCTCGAACACTCATTTAGCTGGTTTCTAGCCGAACGTTCTACCGATCGAGCTTTTCAGTTCTGTCGGTCACAGCGCAAGTTAAGCTTATAAATGTAACTGAAAAACTCATTCCGGTGCTTTTAAACATATTTTTTGAAATAAAAAAAAAAACAATTTTTAGAACATGGGTCTATTTTTCGTCACTAATCTGTACGATAAGCTTTCAAGTGATGGGTAAATCAAGGAAGTTGATCAAGAATTGAGGAAGGTCTCGCGTAGTGACAAAAACAGACTACAGAAATACTAATATATAAAGATACCGTAAAAGCGGGTGAGAATGGTTTGGAGGGTGAGGATGATACAAACCTCAGTTTTAACGTAATAAGCGTTCGTAGTGCATTCTGGACTAGCTCAGTTTCAATAGGAACTATTGTTCAACCTTCTCTGGTGATGAGAAAGTTGTTACCGCTGTCAAAACAGTCCGCAGACGAATAGCCTGGTGATTGTGAACTTATTTATTGTGAGCAACTGGTGCTACGTGTTTGTAGGTAGCTTGGAAATACATGTTGGTGGACTTTTAGTGCAGAAAGAATCACAATTTCGTAAATACCTTTCGCTTTCATATTACATAAAGAAAGTTACCTTCAATTTTCATGCAAAAATAAAATATTTTGATGTTGCTACAGTTACAAAAGTGTAAAGTTTTACAATTTGGAGGGTGAGTGTGGTACAGTAATTATTCGAAATTTTGGAGGGTGCGTTGTGTTATCAGGGGAAAAAGTACCTAGGAAAAATCACGGGTGTAGATTCAAGTGAGTTTGAAGTTTCAACAATGTTGAAGAGAGGTAAGTTTTGGCAGTGACCTGAAAAATATGATAAGAGTTGGTATCCATCTTCAAAAATTATGAAAAAAATAAAGCCTTTGTTTTATCTCGATTTTATGATGTACCTGACTCTGCAAAGATCAATTTTCAGCATAACTTACATCTACAACTCTCTCGTTAAAATATAAGAGAGGTAGAGTGTGGTACAAACCACTAAAACCTATGTGAAAACGTTGAAGCATGTGCTCTACCATTCTCACCCGCAATGAGAAGGCGAGAATAGTACAAAGAAAAACTGCTCTAGGGGGGGGGGGGAGACAAAGTTTCAAATTCCTTGAGGGTCGGAATCGAAAGCCAAGGTCCTAAACTACAATAATAACGCAACTTCATTTTTTTTCAAATGAATATTAAGTAATTACAGACATAAATGTACTAAAACTGTACCATAGTCACCCGCTTGTACGGTAGTGAGATGTCCTATATCAAGAATGCGCTTGCGCAAATATATTTATAATGGGGCATAGAATTGTATACGTTTATCACACTTCAAATATTTTCAAGTTCAGTGTCGTTAGTACTTGCGTTATCTTCTTTTTTTGTGAAGCATTGAAAGAAATAACATTAATATCAAACGTTTAAAAGTTCTTTTTTTACGATTTTGTCAGTAAAGTTATTTCATAACTATTGGGATAATTCCAAATGCATGTTGCAATAAACCATGGTAAACATCAATTATGAACAAAACGAAAAGTATACGTATACATTCCAAACTACCGAGCTTCTCCAAAGTTTTGATATAAATGACAATTCTTTTATCCTTTCTTTCAAAAAGAGTGACATACCGTCAAAGCGTGAATCCCCAAAATTCCGATCTGAGATCAAAAGCTGAAGACCGCAGAAAAAAATGACGATTTACTTTCTCGAGAAACCTTGGCAACATTGGCATTATTCCTAGAGCAGAGTTATAAAAGTATATATTTTTAAGAAATATACATTATTAATGACAGTCAGCTCTTTGTGCGTAGGACCGAAAGAGCAGTTTGACGTATAAACAGGAAGTTTTTTGCTTTTCTGTAAAAAGTAGATTAACTATATAATAGATAGATAAACTATTGGTGTTTAGTTCTGTCCAAATGTATGAAAAATTATGAAGTAAATAAATTAAATAACCTTTTTTGCTGCAATATCTTACTTGAGTTTTTGTAAAAAGGTTCCACTCATTGATTGCGAATTATCGCTTTATTTAGTAGCTTTCCATTTGCTTGTTTATTTACGTCTTTTTTTTTTTTTTTTTTTTTAATATCGTTTTGAGTCATAGGTTCCCTTGCTCTCTACTTTTTTTCATTTCGGAAGGAAATATTTTAACTGCAACATGATTAGAAGTTTGGTTATTAGTTTTTTTAGTTCTTCAGAATCTGAGGGACTTTAATTTTAGTCGGGGCTTTTTAGTAGTGGCACGATTTTTAGTAGTGGCCCGATTTTTAGTAGTGGTACCAGTAAGCAAGTGGCTTTTTCAAATTTAAAATTTCATTTCTTTTCTCTTTTAATCGTTAGAATATTTTACTTCATACGTTAAGGACGTTCTTCCTCTTTCAGTTTCTTTTTTCAATCATTAACCCTTTAAATCGTACTGGACATAGGGTAACAGCACCAGTAACAGATTTGCTTAAGACATCGCTCTGAAGTCCACTCGATTTCCTGAGCCTTTTAATGTATTAAGACTTTTTACACTATTTTTCTCTCCTACAACTGCATCTCATCTAACGTTTGGCTGCTTCTGGATCCTCTGAATTAGTTCATTCTATTGTTATTTGCTTAATTTTGAAAAAAAGGTCCAAACCCCAGTAGCAGACACCGGCAATTCTGATGATACCCTGTAACAGATAGGATGAGGAAAGGATGAGTAATGGACAGAATTCCTTTTTTCTCTTCAAAACGTGCAAAGTTCTTTATTTTTAAATCTAAAACCTTAATAAATTCAAATGAACATGAAACACCGGCAGACCTCCTGTTAGCTGTTCATAACATTCCACCACTGCCTTGAAAATACCAACTGGCTCATAAAACTCACTTTGATAAGGGTCGCAGCAGCAACGGTTTTACCCGCCTAAAATTCTTATTATTTAAATCAAAACTTACGACGGTCTGTTATTAGACCCTTGTCTGTTACTGGTCCATTATCCTACATGTCCCTTAAATTTAAAAGATTTTCCACAAGATAAAGTATTGAGTCTCTTGCTCAAAGACTATAAGAGTTTTTCAATGTGAGCTTTGTGAGTTCATTCCAAGGGGTCCGTGGTGATCACCTGCGGAAAACCAAAATAAGTTAAAATAATTACCATCGCACAGCGAGTAGCCACATTTTAGTTCATAACGTAAAAACTTACAAGCCATTCGCAAACATATTTTGAGGGCAAAAATTATACCTGTTCACGTATGCCAGTGGGCGCAGCGAACGCCACAGATCCATTGGTTTTAACACATGTTCCCAATTTTAATATATGCTATTTTATATACATATAAAGACTGACATTTTGTTTCTAAAATCCATAAGATTGCATGTGATCACCCAAATGAGTAAATAATAGCAATAAAGTAACAATATGTAAACACATTTTGCAAAAATACAATCGAGTCTCGACTTACGCGACGGATACGTTCCAAGACGCCTCGCGTAAGTCGAAAATTCGCGTCGTGGAAAAGGGCACGTACATGTATACGAATTTTTTATGTGCATGCTTAAATATTTTAGGCATTTGTAAACACCTCTCAAACTGTTTTAAGCTATTTCTCAACTATATATTGCTATACATATTTCTTAAAGTAAGGAAATGAGATTTTACTGCAAAGCGCTGGTATCATTCAACATAAAATATTGTTGCAATGCAAAAACCAATGATTAATAGGAAAAAGACATAAACCAGCCTGGTACGTACAGTATGTTGTAATAATAAAATGCAGCACTATAATAGTACTGTACAGTAGATACAGTAATTATATTTATAACTTAAAAATGACGAGGATGATTTATGCTGTATGATCAAATTGTTATCAGTCTTCCAATGACAGCGCATGCACATCAGGCAATTCGTCAGAAGAAGAGGAAGAAGAGAGAGTGATGAATTGTGTGTGTGTGTGTGTGTGTGCGTGTGTGATCTTCTGCTTTCCGCCGAAGTTATTCCGACAGAAATTTTTGCGTTGTGGGCGAGGAATTCGCGTTAGCTATAAAATTCGTTACTCATGAAAAACTCTCGTTATGGCCGTTTCGCGTGAATCGAATCGCGTTGTAGTGCGAGTCGACTGTATTATATAAAGTGCATCTTATAAAAGATTTTCTCTTTTTTTCTGGGGAGAGGTGGGACATGGTAGCCTGGACTTTGAGAAGCTTTGACCGCAAGAAAAAGTTTTCTTTGTGTGGCTTAGCGTCTTAAGCTAAAAATTATTTCTTCTATGCAAAAATGTATTTCTGTAGTTACAAAACACGTGACTGAATAATTATTTTAAATGTTTCCTGTAATAACGTTCACTTTTTCTTTTATTTGCTTACCAACAAAGCGATTCATTTGCTTTTTAAAACATTCATTAAGAAAAACATTAAAAAAAAATATTGACTGCGTTCTAACAACTGGTTTAAATTATTAAGAGAAACAATATTTATTCAATTATTTATATGATCATTAAAGTTTCAGTCTTTATAACGCAATATCTCACCAATTAAAAATGCAATAAATTATATTAAAGAGCCGACAGAGTGGTGTAGTGGTTTGAAGCTGGTCTCTTACGCCCATTGTAAAAGATCCCTCGAGTACTTGTTTGGCATGGAGTATCTATTGGCAAAATTAAATTCCTAGTGCTGTTTCGCATCAAACAGAGCCAGGTGCCTTCATCTAGTGGGGAAACTGGGTGTCGAATTTCTCATGGCAATGGCACCCCACCAATAGTGTTGCCACGTGAAAGAGTGGTTGCTATGCCGGGGGATCGTACTACGTCTGCAAAAATGTGTTTAAAGTATCACGTTTTAAAAAAGGACTCAGTTTTTCATGCCAAGTAGAAGCATTAGACTTTAAACATTATAATTTGGTTTTAAAAAAGAGGGAAGCATCTTTATTTCCCGAGATATATCGTTATCTACCGCAAACTTTAATAATGAGATATTTAACATGGGTGCCCGGGGAGGGGCACAGATTACGCTTAATAAATTTTTAGAGTAGGAGGGCCATTTTAGAAGGGTTGCTCTCGTTCTGGCGGGGGTAGCATTTGAGAGGAGAGGGGGAGCGCCATCGCCCTTGGTAAAGGTGGTAAAGGGAAGGGGGGTACTTAGTAAATCAAAGGTGCAGGGCCGTCCGAAGAGCTGATGGCGCCCGGGGCGAAAGTTTCCTGGCGCCCTCCCCTCCCCTATATACACAGAAAAATCAAGTTAGTTATAACACCAGCGCAAAATACATAAATAATTTTTTTTTACATATTGATAAACAGAACAATCAAAGGGCTATGCATCATACAAATTAAAACGCAAGCAATGAATCTGTTTTTAATAGTGAAATATTAATGCCCCAAAAACTTTTCGAAAAATAGAAATGTTAAAAATCCAAATATTTATCTAGTAAAATGTTATCCCACTAGATAAAAAACAAACAATTAAAACTGACTTGGTTATTCACATTGTTCAAACTAAGAACACGAATAAATAATTTGCTGATTATAAATAGAAAATGTATTTATCGGAGTAAATTACATCAAAAATAAATTTCGACCTGAGCTCATCCAATGATTCTTTTCAAGAGTTTTTTGGTTTTAGTTGTACCAATTTAATATCAGCTTTCTTATATGTTATAAACAAAGATATTATTCTTTTGCATCAAATATTTGTAAGTTTTAAGGAGAAGCCCCCAACAACAAACACCGAAAATCGCTCAGAATTGCATCATTTTTGGAGCTGTAATTTCAAAAAAGCACTGCTCTAATATTACATAATATGGCCTTACAAATTGCTTTTAAGACTTGAGTTTAAGAAAATATTCGTGTAAGGGTCCCCATGCCGCCTTTCTTTAATATCACAAGCAATGCGTTTTTCAAACGACACTCACAAAAAATTTAAGTGGGATAGCCCCTGAAAGTAAAATATTATTTATAAAATCTTCAAAGTTTGTCAAAAGTTGCGATTTTGAAACTTCAATTTCGAAAACTTGCAGGAATTGATTTCAATCTGTTTGAAAAAAATAATCGATCGGAAACAGTGTCTGAGCTCCCTTTCTCTTATCCTAACGTCAATAAACACGGCCTATAATCGCGTTTGAAGGCTAAAATTGCATTTTTAAAACTAAAAGTTTCAAAATTTTGACCGGACACCTTTTGACCTTTTTTCCTATCCGATCAATATATATATTTTTAAATGTGTCCCCTTAAAAAAAAATTCTGGTTACGTCACTGCATGCAGAGGCAGAACTCAAGCAAATTTGATGAGAACTAGACAAATGAGAAGTGCATTTTGTTTGATTCTAAACAGTTATATTCTCAGAAATTGTATCTGTTTCAACGATACAAAGGAAACGAATGTTTTGAAGACTGAGAGACAGGAATATTTTCGTGCCATAGGTCAAAATAAAGAATCATTGCAATGATTCTCTATTTTGTGTGTCTATGATACCTGAAATGAGGGGGCGCCGCAAGGCGCCCTTAATTTTATACAATCATTTCGTGTGAGTGTCGTCGTGTTCCGTCGAAACGAGGGGCGTCTTGCGGCGCCCCCTCATTTCGTGGCGCCCGGGGCGATTGCCCCGCTCGCCCCCCCTTTGGGACGGCCCTGGCCATCAATATAAGAAGATACAAGTATAGTTAAATTATTGAAATGTGTTGTAGCGCTTTTGATCTAACACACTGACTTAAAGTCATTAATTGTAGTAACGACATCTTTAGCGGACGAGGTATTTGGTCATTTAGCTTGAAAAAACTCAACAACATGAAATCTGCATGCTTATTTAAATGAATAATTATTGATGGCAATCATATAGGAACATAATATTTACTTGAAGTATTTATAACCTTTCGCTTTCACTATATATTTTTATCAATTCTACGTCCGTAACTGACATTACAGCCCTTTTCGAACATATTTACCAGTTTTCTCCAAGTAAATCCTAAACTTCACTTTATTTTATAGGCGTTAGATTCTTTTAATAACAACGATAAATCACTTTAAATTGACACCATGAAAAGGAAAGGGTTTCGAAAATTTTCCTTTCGCTTTTCAAATTTACAACGTCGGAAGAAAGCGATACGGATGTGGGATCAATAACTGCATCAGCTGCGTTTTTTCCCTTTCGGTTTCGCTAGCCAACTCCGAAAAGCATAACGTTTCACTTCGATTTTAGATCTTACACCCCTTTAAGTTCGATAAAGATCACTTCTTTCAGAAGAAGGACTGAATGACAGGTTGAAAATGAAGAGAATTGCAACTGTTTATCGTTTTCACGAATAAAGTAGTGGAATTTTCTTTATCACAAACATACTCTTTGGTTATGGGGCGTATTATGGGAATGATGTAATGTGAATCATTTTATTCATAGCACGTCGAAATAAAATAAGTATTTTACTCTTTGCAGGGTAAGTTATACATTGTCAACAAAAGCAGGCCCGAAATAAGAATTCAAGTTGATTTAATAAAATAAAATTGAATGTAACACATGTTACTGGCAAAGTATGAAGCAGTAGCGTTTAATATAGTGCCGTATATTGTTAATCAAAGTAAGAAATATGAGAATTATTACGTACTTTCAACGGGAATTTTGTATAAAAAAATAGACATTTTATAGAGTGAAAAGAGCTTTTTGGTGAAGGGAAAAAATGTCCTGGTTAAGCTATTACATAAATAACTTTAAAAAATAAAACTGATATTCTGAAGAATTAATGAGATCATCGTTTAAAGAAAAAAAAATACGTAAAGGAAAATTAAATGTGTGCAAAACAACTTGTTGCAATGAGGTATACTTGACTAACATTTTATACTACATTTCGTTGCATAAGTGGTTTTCAAAACGAATCGGAGATTCATATTTTACCGATTTCTCATTTGGAACTCTATAATATGCTTAAAGAATGCGTGAAATACTTTTGGCTTCACGCATTTCTGGCAAGGGTATTATGTACATTGCCCAGTCATTCAATAGTATTCTGGATTTCATACTTTGTTGGAAACGCACTCACACACAGATATATATCTATCTTTCTATCCATCTCGAAAAGGGGGGGGGGGGGGTTCTGTGGCTCTGAGATAGAGGCTTCACTGTGAATGCCAGATGTCGTGGTTTCGATTCTCACCGGAACCCTGAATGTTGTTTCCTCTTTGTGCTTCTCTACTACAAAGCTTGGACTTGAAACTCGACTCATTGGTCCAGAGTTATAAGCATGACAGTTTGTTGTTCGTCATACAAGTTCACTAGAATGTTTGAAACCTGTTTAAGAGTACTGTTAGTCAGGGTTGGCAAAAACCCGGGTTTTTTCAAAAAAGCCCATGGACCCAGGGTTTTTTGGGTTTTTTTAAATAAAACCCAAAAAAACCCAACCAAAGTTGGGTTTTTTAAAATAAATGTGGGTTTTTTTTGTCTTTTTTTTGGGAAAATGTGGGATACTTATAGCATATTGTAGCGTAAGTATATGGACAAAGTGTAAAAAGTGTCTTCGGGTAAAAAAAGCTGGAAAACTAGTTAAAATTTAGCGTTTTCTGAAGAGAAGTATATAAGACGAAAAAACCCAAGAATGGTGAAGTTTGAGGTTTTTTAGTTTTCATTATTACCAACAGTTAAGGCAAAGTTACTTCTCAAGTGATAAAATCTATTGTTTGTTTTTAATTACTACATTTTTTCTTTGCATTTTACTTTATTGTATTTCATTTTGTTATGCAAAACTACTGTAGAACCTCAAGTAGTTTAAATCCCTTTTTACGGAATTCCAGCTTAATCAAGACATTTCTTTGAATTTTATGTTGCCTGCTTTTCTATTTCTGTGTACAGAGTAAGAAATACTAAACTTTTCGTAAGATAATGAAAATAATGTACCCGTTCTGTTTTCTGTCGACCGTTTGAAAAATCTGATTATTTCTAAAAAATATACCTTGTGTTTATTCGAGATTTGTGACGTGTTGGTTAGCAGAAAATAATTCACGTGAAAGCCTTTTAACTAGATTAGTTTCCTCTGTACAATCTACAAATATTGAGAAAATCAGACATGATAGGACTTGGTCAATATAATTTGAGTTATTTATTGACCAGTTCAAGAAAAAAGTGAAATACATTTATTTAAAATCTTTGACGTATTTTTTTAATGCCGTTAAGAATTAAGAAATCCTATTAAAGTTCAAAGTTCATTTTTTATGTTCATTGTCTGTGGTGGTGAAGAACAAATAAAAAAGAAGTTTAAATTGTGAAAGTATTTAAATTAATTATTTTTTTAAAAAACTTCTCAGAAAATTTAAAAAAAACCCAAAAGTGGGTTAAATAATGGGTTTTTTTAAGTGGGTTTTTTCAAAAAAACCCATTGGGTCCAACCCAATTGGGTCCAATTCGGCCAACCCTGCTGTTAGTACGAAGTCTTGAAGCAGTTGCAGTAAGCAAATTAAATGCAATCGCTTTGTCTCTTGTTCATAAATATCTTGCAATTTTATTCTGGTGGATGCATTTCAGAACAAGCTTCAATTATGTCATCAGATCAAGTTCGAAAATTTGCTAAACTGACCAAAAACTTCGTTACTCTAAATTGAGGAAAACTAATTAATAGGCACTAAGCATTTTTGTTTCTTTCAACAGCTGTAGGAAACTGTTCTCTTTAATGCATTTAAGCTTAGTTTTTTTTTTTTTTTTTGTTTAATCAGTGAATCTAAAATTCCGCAGTTAAAGTTAACCAATACATGAGTGAATTTCAAACATTATTTTGAAATGTATTTTGATATTTATTGAATTTGTAAGTGCTTGACCAGTGCTTTCAACTCTTCGCAATGGTGATTAATGTTGCTATCGCAACCGACGCATTGTTTTCAACGTTGTTTAAAATCTCTCCAACATTTTTGAAGCATTTTCTCTCCTTCGTTTCAACTTGTGCCAAACGAGATTTGAAGTTTCTTTTAACTGTACTTACTCAAGTTCTTTGTATTAACAAAAGTTTCCCTCTCTACAAATTTTAGTCTTCAGATTTTACTGTTTACTTCGGTTTTTTAATTTTGTTTGTTACGACTTTTTTTTTTCTAAAGCATCGCACATATTTTTTAAATAATCAAAAATATATTTTGCTGAGAGGTAGTTTTAAATAGAATTACATGTTGTTTCAATACAAAGTCATTTTTATTAAAAATTGAGATAAAGTAACGCAAGTACTGTATTTCAAACAGACGTTTTGTTGTATCTGTCTACAAGAGCAGGCATAATACAATGTGGTAATTCCGCGACTACACACCAGTTGCTGTCTGGGCGTGTATAGAATGGAATTGGCAAGCTGCAGGTTACGACGAGCCTAACTGAATGATGGGGAAAAGGAAAACTTTGACGCTCGTGTTTCGGTCCTTTCAAAGTCACTCTGCTTATTTTTGAGGCTAACACACATCTCTAACCTTATACTAGTAAACCTGCAAGTTAAGAGATGTGCCCGTTTCCGCCTGTAAACCAGATGTCCGTTTTTCCATCGCATCGGTAATCAATCAGTAGTTTGATTTTAGATAATATTCTATAACTTTTCATCAGAAAATATCTATTTAGTAACACGAAATATATTCACTCAATATAAACTTTTTATTACTAGAGCATGCTCATGTTTTTATACCACTAAAAAAACTACTTTCTACAGCTTCTTTTTCAGCGGTGTTGTAAACGCGCTTTAACTCTTAAAATCTTTTTAAACGCTATGTTCCGGAACTTTTAGCACCGGCGGGAACGAATTACTACCTCTTCGAAGGAATGCATTTGCAAGATTTACTCATGTAATAAATTACTTTAAAGGTCATTTTGGGGTTTTTTGAAGAATTTCTTTGCTCTGTAAGAATTCAAAAGCGAGCTATTGCCGTATACAGTTACGTACAAAAACTTTACATAATATTATGCTCATGACTTCAGCCTTCCGAAGTTCAAGTTTTAACTTTTTAAATCGAAGAACAACAATCCGTTTTCATAGGATGTTTTTAGTAGCCGAAATACGCACTAAAACTTATGATACGGTAAAATATTCCATTTTTTGTTATTTCATTACACATTATTGTTGTTTGTTACAGAAAAATATTCCAAACTTAGTTTATAAAATAATGTTCCATCTGTATAAAAAAAATTCAATTCAACTATTTTTTGATTTCAATCAAATGACTCCAATCTGTGTTAAGTTTAATAATTATCTTTGTGTATAAAAATTAAAGTAAGAATTAACAACGTCAAATAGCACAAATGGTAGATTACGGCAGACACGTGTTCCGACGTTACAAAGAACGCCTTTTTCAATGCAAAAGAAATGAGCTTTGCATGATAGCTTTTTTCGGATGTCTTTTCATCCAAAAGCTCCTCATTTCTTTTGCATTGAAAAAGACGTTCCTTGTAACGCCGAAACACGTGTCTGCAGTAATCTGTAATTTGTGCTATTTGACGTTGTTATTTCTTATTTTACCCGTCTGTGCTGTCTAATACTATTTAAAAATCCCTTCAGGTTTTTAATACAAGTAAAAATAGGCTTAAAAATCTAAAATGGTTTCAAAACGGAATTTATAACGTGGTTCTAAGCAGCATAACTAGGTTTTAAAAACGTCATTAAAAGGTATAGCCAAATTAAAACCTAAAAGTAGAACAGAGACATTAATGAATTCGAAAATAACACCATTATAACAAATACTGATTTTTGATATTTATTAATTTTCAAAGGCCTGTAAGTTTTATAGCATTTTTTTTTCTAATTCAACCGAATATATGAAATATGTATCACTCAATGCGGCACTAACACCTGTGAAAAAGAAGACAATACACTAGACTAAGTCAGAAAATACGTTTCCCTTGTGACTTTGGTTAGAGTCATTGTTGTGATCTTGTGCCAGCTAGTCTGGCAATTTGGTGTGCGTTGCTTCACTTTTTCCACTGCACTATAATTTGGTGTGAAGTCTGATTTCCACAGAACACACCTGCCATAAGGACCCGTTTATAGGGTAGGCAACCATTCCCAGCATAACAACACATTCACACAAATAAAGGACAAGGACAGTAGAGGGAAAGTTCACACATGTCCGAGCCAGGATTCATACCCGGGACCTTCCCATCGCGGTCGGACTACTCTAAGCACTAGACAAGGCGGTCGGCGTCAGAGTCGTGTATGAAAGTCAAACAATATGACCTGACAAGGCATGAATATTTTGACAGTTTTATTTTTTCACTTGTGTACCAAGCACGATGAGACGTTTATCAAACCGCTTGATAAGCGTCAAAACACCCTCCAGGAAAACTTTAGAGCTTTGCATACGGACGACGTTGTGCAGTACTGTGACAGCATGTCGAAATTGAAAGAGGCGATTCGGAGAAATTGTCTTGGCCTTCTCAGATTTAATGTATTTATGTTTTATGACAATACGAGACCACACTCGGCAATTGCAACGAAAAAGTATATTGTAACTCTTAGTTGGGTGCGCCTACACTGATCTCGCACGAGGTGACTTTTATCTGTTTCTGGCTTTGAATAGAATCTCGACGGAAGGCTAAACAAAGCTGAAGTCAAACAAGCCGTTAAACACTTTTTCCATATGCAAAGCCCTGAGTTTTTTTCTGAAGGGCTTTTTGAAGCTAATCAAGCGGTATGACAAACGTCTCAAAGTCCTTGGTACTTATGTGGAAAACTAAAGTTATGTTCTATCATTAGTGCCTCATTCTATTTTTGGACTTTCATACTTAGTTCTGATCACAGTTAACACTGGGAGTTTTTTTTCGACTTTCTCTCGCAGATTTCGCAAATAATAACATAAAATATGATTTATTGATAAAAAGTGAATTAATACTTTATTGCAGAATTCTTTGGCTTTACTAGATATTTATCAACATACTTATTCCTGTAGGCGCGCTTTTGGCTTAATTTTGCCAACCATCACTTCTCAATAAAATCCCATTTTTAGCCAAAATCAATAATGAAGTTTTGTTCAATTATTCGCTAGTAAAATAAAAAAAATAAAAAAAAAATAAAAAAAAGATTTACCTGCCTCCCCAGAGAAAACATTTTATAAAGGCTTTTTCTTCAGCTAGAAATTTT
Organism: Uloborus diversus; assembly: GCF_026930045.1. Lineage (NCBI taxonomy): Eukaryota > Metazoa > Arthropoda > Arachnida > Araneae > Uloboridae > Uloborus > Uloborus diversus. The sequence goes on along the minus strand of NC_072739.1, from coordinate 95,845,307 downwards.
CCACATCAAATTGTCTTCGTAACATTCTTAGTATTGTTCTCTGAAGAAACCTTGAATCCTAACGATAACAACATAGTTGTTCAAATACGTACAAGAAAACAATTATTTCTAAAAATCCTTCGATGCTACAAACGAATGAAACAGAGAAAAGCTGTTTTGTGTCAAAGCCTTTTGGAAGAAAGAAAGCCTTAGCATTAAAAGACTCTTTCGAAGATTCTGTTTGGAAGCTATAAATTATCCCTTGGAAGTTTCCAACTCTGAAAAGATACAAGTTAAAAGAATTTATTTCGTTCGCAAATCGTTGCAACTTTTAAGAATATTTTTTAGAAAAATCTCTTATTCAGCTCTTCTATATGCAGTTCAGTATGCTATTTAATGTAAAGAAAATCTATAGACTGATATACAGTTGAGCTCTCTTAATACGATCACGTGTTAATACGAAATCATGGCCATAAGAAACATTTTGTTCATTAAGCTTGGTTTGCTATCTTATTACATAAACATTTCCCGTATAATACGTACATTAAATTGAAAGTATCGGCTAAGACGAACAAAAATTTTGACCTCTTTACGTAAAATGTTCGTGGTCGAATACTGTAATTTTCTTTTTTAGAAATTCTTCATCACTTTGTTAGGTAGTAGTCCCATTGTGTTTAGAGAAGAAAATATTAAATATTTTACGTAGAGAATAAATCCCGTAAATTTCTTTACCTGTGGACGTTTCAATTTACTTGAAGATAAAACTGTTCATCATCCATCGTGGATTACAAACAACCGGTTTGAATAAATTAGTCTAAGTGTCTTGCATCGCTATGATTCAGAACAGGCATTAAAAAAAAAACTCTTTAAGCTGTTCTATTCATGTTTGGAAAAATAAATAACACTCAGTTTTTCAACACTACCTTACTCCGACACTAACACTATCGCAATACATTATGGCGATGCACGAAACTGTGATCTAATACTTTAAAGTGACTAGAACTAAAATAAAGTAATTAAAGAAAAACAAAAAACCCGACTGCGTAAAAACCAAATAAATAAATAAATAAATAAATAAAAGGAAAATGTATAAGCTCAGTAGTTTAGAATGTAGTAAGTACTACTGAATAACTACACCGTTGAAATAGTTTTATAACCGTACACAGATAAGACAGATCATAAATTCCAAAGCAGAATAGAAGGATCAACAGTCGGGGCCCATTCAAATTTTACAGGGTTCCTTAAATTATGAAGGAATGGGCCCCGACTGTTGATCCTTCTATTCTGCTTTTGAATTTATGATTTGTCTTATCTTTTAGTTTTTTTTTTTTTTTTTTTTGGTTTTTACGCAGTTAGGTTTTTTGTTTTTATTTAATAATTTTTAATTTTAACTTTTTAGTTAACTTTCATTCACTTAGTTATTATGATTATAAGACGGTACATTTCGCAACCTTGTCATTTCATTGAGAGAGTTTGTTTGTATCGTAGAGTTTTATTACGTAACTTGCAGTGGTCTAAACTACTGATAATTAGTCCCTCTACAGACCTAACTCGGTTTAAAGCTACATGTGCTTGACCTTCGGCAAAAATGCGCGAACTGAAGTCAACTACAGCACAGCTATATGAACAGCCTGTATAACTCATGATGAAGCGAAATCGGAAACGCCCCATGCCAGTCAAATCTTTCTCGCAAAACTAAAAAAGCCTCTCAAGAAAGTACACGTCGCGAAACTCAGTCGCTTGAATCAAAGCAAAAACAAATGCAACATGTTAGAAATGAAAATCGAATTAGTAGACTTTCTTTCTTTTGGTGCTTATTGCACAGGTTTATTTTGATGAGGACTACAATCTGAGTGTCTTGCCTTCGTTACACATGATATATTTTTATTACAGTACAGAATACAAATAAAGAACACATGAAAGAATTTACATCAGACAGCGGGAAAAGTACATCCGGAGCGAGGATGTCGTGACCCACCACCTCAAGTGGGAGAAGCAATCGCTTAGACCATTCGGCCATTGAAACCCAATTAGTAGATTAGTAAACAAAAAAATTCAGGCAGGGAAAACTACCTGCTTTTGTCGGACGCAGGTAGCGCGCGACACAGTGTGCAACACCCAACGTGCGCGATCCCGAATTGACAAAATGGCAACTAGTTTTTGAAATGGTACTTTTGATTACTGTCATGTGTTTAGTGACACTCCCAAGGTTAAGACAAATCGATTGACGTAAGAAGTATCAAAATTTGCCAAGGCGTTTAGTCTGTAGGACGCCACATAGGAACAGACATACATACATAGACTGATAAACATATTACCCTCCTTTTTGCGTCGCGCACGCGCAGTCGATTAAAAAACTATTGGCAAACTATTTTTAAACGTTTGTTTTGAAAATATTTATGATACATTTATAAGTTTACTGCTGTAGCTTTATAAAAGTTGACAGGATTATGTCATTGTTTCTTTTTTTTTTAAAGAACTTAGACTATGGCAGATCAAACATTGTTTCTATGGTTTTAGAACTCAGACTGTAACAGACTGAATATAAAAAACTATATCAACCCAGTGCTTTACAAAAAATATTGAAATACTTGGATGTAAACGTTGATATATTTTCAAACGAACAGTATTAAATTTTGAAAATTTATTTCTTTATACAGAGTTACATATACAAGTTTTACTGTCTCAAGTTTTATATATATAATGCCGTTTCCACTTTCAATCCTATTGGAAATGCTTTCCGTCTTTTTCAAGATATCTTGAAATCTCTTTTAAATCTTTTATTTCCGTTCAAGTTAAATGCTCGAAGAGAAGAAGGTATTATATATTTAAACATACATCTTAAAGACTGAAGTTTAGTGAATTATGGACAAACATAAGTCTATTATTATCTCGTGTTTGGTCTAAAAAGATGTAGTGTCTTTAGTTTAGGAGGGGACTGAAGTGACTTTCAAAAACGGTTCGCTCAAGGAAAGCAAAATCTGAAAAAGCATTTTTTTTCTTTTTAGCCTAATCATAAACTGTTGCATAAAACACAAAATGAATAAATAAATAAATTTGTACAACAAAATTAAAATAGAAACACCATATTGAACAAGAAGTTCCGTCTAGAACTATACGAGCCTACTTTCCCGTATACCCATACTACTTTCTAGTACCTGATCAATATTCTCAAAAATAGCTAAAATCGCAAATTGTTTCAAACATAGTTTTGCTAATTTCTAGGAATAAAGTATTCCTCACACATCTAAAAAAATTAAAAAAAAAAAAAAAAAAAGCAGCACCTTTTAAACAAAGCAGCTAATACACTTTTTTCCCTTAAAAAAAATTCTTTAACAGCTTTCAAAACGAAAAAATAATAATTAAAATTAATAAGCTTATTAAAATAAATACATCATATCAAAAAAAAATCGTTTCTTTTTCCCCTGTTGCCAAAAATAATTTTTTAAACGAATTAATGCACTTACCAAAATAAATAAAAACAGTAAAATGTCAACTTAAAGAAATATTTTTCATTGTCAAAAAAAAAAAAAAAATCGTCTGCGCATATCGTTATGTAGAAACATAAATGACTTCGAGTTTATTCGCCGAAAACTGAATACCTAAATTAAAACTTTAGCGTGAAAATAAAAACAAATCATATCAACAATAATTATTTCACAGTGAAAACCATAGCTTCGGAGTCGGAGTCAATCTCATTTTGGGATAAAGGAGTCGGAGACGAATATCCAAGAATCGGAGTCAGTCATTTGTCCTCCGTGTATAAATTTTTGCCAAAGTTGCGAAGTCAAAGTCGAAGTCGGGGAGTCGGAGTCCGATTAAGTATCGGGCACAAGAGTCGGAGTCGGAGTCAGGTGCCTCTAAATTCTCAGAGTCGGAGTCTGGAGTTTGGCGTCAAGAGCTATTTCCAACAAAATTTGTTTGAAATAAATCCGCTTTCAAGTACGGAATCTACATTGACTTTCAGTTTCCCCGTAGGAGCTAATGTTAAGTTTTTTTGAACTGTTCAAAATTGAACAAAAAATAGTTCAAATCAAAAAGTGAAATATGGGACTGAGGTGTCCTCGTCGAGATCTTTCGAACAAAAAAAAGTTTGTTTGAATCGGACTTTTCATTCAAGTTATTAGGGGGGGGACAGACAGACAGACCGACGGACCGACAGACAGACCGACAGACATTTTTCCCCATCTCAATACCCTACTTTCCAATTTTTAATTTTTCGATATTTATTTAATTATTTTATTTATTTATTATTTTTATTTATTTATTTAATTATTTTATTTATTTTTTATTTTTATTTATTTATTTATTTTTTATTTTGTTTTTCGCGACATTTTTAAGATGCATTAAGCCTTCTTTCATGCTTTTTTCTTCTTTTTCTGACTTTTACTGAGAAAGTAGGCTAAAAAGCACAAATTATCTCACTCACGTTCTGCTTTATGCTGAGTTTCCTACCGTACAGACTGTTTTTTTAACACAAAAACGGCATAGAGAAAATAATAGTTTAGCTCAGAAATTCTTAGTAGGGTAGACCGGGCACCTTTACGCATGAGGCACGTTTACTCAGTGCCTTTTTTTTAAACGAATTATAACAGGAGAGTCAACAGTCATAGCAGATTGATGCTACTCCCTAGCAAATATTGTTACAAGTTTTTGAGCATTAGTCGAACTTCGGTCCAGCATGCCGAAAGAATAATCTGTTTTCTACCAAGTTGAATAAATTTTGTGTTGAACGTTTTGAAGCTTATTGTGAATAAATAATACTTGATTAAAAAAAAAAATGTTTAAAAATTAGCAGAATTTATCCTTTTTTTTTAAAAAAAAATTGTTGGTGAAGCTGCTGTGCCGACGGACGGTTGTACCTACGGACGTTAGTCGGGAAATTCCGGGTATCGTCGAGAGAGATCCTAATTGGGGTTCAACGTGTGTGTCACAGCCCTCTCCAGTACCCCAGGAAGTTTCAGCGCCATCAAATGAACATTTAAGGTTCTAGCACATTTTTTCGGTTTTAGTAGGATCTGAGTAAAAAAAACATGAGCAATTTCTTTCTTTTTTTCGTCCGTCGTGAATTGTACTATTCATTTTTGTTGTAGGTATCATGATTCCTATATTTTGAAGACTTTGTTTTTGATTTTTAATGTTGCAAAACTTTGGTCCTGTCGATGTGACTGACTTGCAAAACCAAAATGACGTACCTTTGTACCTAAGGACACATAACCATATGTACCCACGGAAGGCAATTTTTAGTCTCCTTGGATCACATGTGAGTCTTCTTACAATGTGAAGTACCTCCAAATTTTGCCTTGTCCTCAACGTCCGAAATTTGCTTTCAACAATGATGATGAATTCGAAGTATGGCTTGAAGATATAGTGTTGAAGTAAATCCCACCTGTTATAGGAAGTACAGATCGTCAATCTCACCTGTTATCATTTGAAGTTAACTTTTTAAAAAAATTTCGGTTTAATATAAATTGAGTTTTTTTGTAATGGGTTAATTTTGGTTAAAAGTTTCAATTTGCATATAAATTGAGGTTATTATGTAGGTACATAGAGGGCCGTAATATCATGAATCTAGTTATTATTTTTTTTTGTTTAAAAACATATTAATTATTCATAACATCAAAACTGTCTTAAGAGTAATAATTTTTTTAAAGAGTTCGCTAATGTTAAAAATTAAGGGAAATTAAAAAAAAAGATAAAAAAACTTTGATTAATTTTCAAAGTTTAATCTCTGTTGGATATTTTATTTAATGTTATTTTTAATGGATGTTTGAAGTATTTCAATATATAATGGCTTATGAAAATGTATTGAGTACTCAATACTCAGACCTACTTATACATTATTTTTTTGTATGCCAATGGGTACAAAGGCACCTATCTGCGGGGTGAACGAGTTGTTTTACTCACGGACAAAAAAGATGGTTTTTAAAAACTTTTTTTTGAAGTTGAAAGCTTTGAGATTTTAACTTGACAAAAATTGCCAAATTAGATGATAAGTTGTAGATTTTGCCAGAAAAATTTTCCTATCAATTATCCATTCCCAGAGAGCAGCAAAACTTGAAAAGAAAATTTTGTCCGTGGGTACAGCAGCTTCGCCTATTTGTATGAACTGAAATGTTATTAAACTTTTTTGCACGTTAAAAATAAATCCAAACTTCCGACGGGGCAAGTTTACGCGTTGACATCGGATCATCTTTACGATCGTTCTTACTGTATCTTAAACTGCCCCTGAGACTTTTTTTTGCTCCAAACTGTCTTAAACATTTTTATTATTTTCCGGCTATTTAGTTTTGAAAATATCCATATAATTTTAAATGAAGTTACACATTTGTATCCTATAGCTTACAATCATATACTGCTGTCTTCATGCCCCTTCAGCTTCAATTTTATACAATATTCAGTCTGTACTAAATTTGCTATATTTTAGCGATGATAAGACATTATGTTTAATACACAACCACAGAACCACGCTAAGTGTCAAAATAAATATGCATAAACGTGACCCGTGTCCGGAGCAAGTTTACGCAACCGACTTGGACTCAAAAATAATTTTTTAACGATTAAAAACACAAGCTGAGCAACAACTGAATATACCAATTTTAACTCCATTAACTGCTTCATAAAACCACAATGTCTAAAATTTCCTAAATTAAAACATAAAATTAGAAAATTCATTGAAAAAAATCCGCGTTGACTTGCCCTGATCTACCTTTTTTTAATTAAAGTAAACTTTACGAAAAATATTCGCTACTTAATTCTCGTTGCTTTTTGGAGAAACAGTTTTTTGCTTATACCGAAAACTGCTTGAGTTGTGATTACACCATTTTCGAACGTCATCTAGACGTTCCGATTATTTTTCAAAACCATATTACAAATTAGAAACACAATAATCAATCCAGAGAAGAAAATAGTAAGTCAACAGAATAAAGTATTATTCATTTTAATAGAATAAAGCATTATTCATTTTAATAGAATAAAGCATTATTCATTTTAATCACAAAGATTATTTATACTAATATTGATTAACACTTACTGGATATTTTCTAATAATTATTAATGATGCAAAACTAATTGATGTCTACCAAGCGAACTTCAGACCAAAATCGCTAAAAGCGAAGATATTGAGCTATCAGGTGCCATTATGAATAGATTCTAACTAGACAAACCCATCTGCTATCTATTCACAGAAGTTGGACGCATTGTGCACACCCCTAAACATCAGTAAACAAGGTGGTTAGTAAATATTTGAGCGAAGCGAGGTGATTACTCAATCGCATTGGGATCGATTATGGAATGGACGGTGAAATGTGAAGCGATGATTCTTGTTCAATAATAGTACAGTAAAATTAGGCCAAAAAATGGCCAAACCCAAACATTCAAAAAAAAAAGTGAAACCTGTTGCAAATTACTTCTTACCCTTCCAGCAAGAAGGGGTAAAATGTCCCAGCACTTTGCGCGTCGGGTTTTGGGGGGAAGGGGGGGGGGACAAAATAATCCCCTATTTAAATAAAAATAATTTCTATTACTTAAAAAAAATTCTCAAACCTCGCAGAAACCACTCTATAATAGTAAAATAATAAACTCTCACAGAAAAAAATTCTAATTAACAGGGTGCACAGGCGGGGGGGGGAATGGGGGGGTCATGGAGCAGCTTTGCGTCATTGAAATTTTTAAGGCAGTTTTTTCAAGGGGTATTTCTTTCTTTTTTGAAGGCTTTTATTCTGGATGGATACTCCGTCACACTTAAGGGGTGCGCCATTGCTTTTTTTTGGGGGGGGGGGACCCTGAATTTACATTCTAAAATCAACTATTGCAGCGAAGTTCACGAAAAAATTTCCCTGATTTAAACTTTTCCGAAGCACAAAATGCCACACAATGATATAGTAATGTCAGAATGATAATTCTAAAAGATCTAAGCGAGCTCAGTAACCAAATTATTTGTGACTGGAGTTATTAAACTGTTTAGAGCGCTGGAAAACAAAATTCCTTTGCAGCATAAAAAAAGTTCAAATTGGCCAAAGTTTCCCTACTTCTTCTTGATTAAAAAACTTCAACTATTCTACAATCTTTTGCCATCACCGTAAGGGGGGACAAACCGAAATCGCCAATAGTGAGATGGGCAATGCTGCAATTCTGCATCCTCTAAGTCGGTGGGGGTTCTCATTTGCAAACGCCGAGCTACCTCTCTTTTACGCAGCTGGTTATGTGAATTATGCTAAATATGCGGACATATACTTTCAACACTATCTCAACCTTTTAAGTACATTATGCGATAAAAAAAATTGATCACATCAAACATCAGCTATACAACGATCTAACTCAGTGACAAATTCAGGTGGTCTAGAACCTGTAGTGATTCAACGATAGAACAAGTCTTGATGAGAGCAATGAGCAATACAACTATAGAATGCTAAAAATTTACACCCTTTTGTCTCCCAGTTTGGAAATCACAATCCGTTTCTAAAGCCCCCAGAAGTTTCTTCCCTCTTAAGTTGGTAGTGGTATTGCTCGTTGATGATAAGATGAGTTGCGATGAGACCTTTAACGTTCGGGTAGTAACATCAAAGGATATTGAAAGGCAAACAATTTTGTGGCATATCTTTGTAAAGGAGGTAAACAGTTATGTCTTAGCTTCTGTTAGGAGAGTAGTTTCTATTGGTAAAGATGTGTAAGCCCAAACCATCTTTTCCACCGAATGGTATGAACAGTAAAGATGGAATAACAAATTGTTAAGAACTTCTGGTACGAGTTATGCGCTGATCCTCCATCAGTATTCGATGAATCTGGTTTCAGAAGGAAAGAAATCTTGTATAGTTGAAGTGCTATTATCTGAAGCAAAAGGTTCCTCCACCATCAGAGAACAGCTGGTGTCATATATGAGGCAGTGAGAAGCAAAGGGATGTAAGTGGACACTTTCAAGTTTTGAATAAAACGCGTTTAAAGATAAGATCCTAGGTAGGCTTTCATTGATTTTCTTTTCTAAATTATGCTGTATAGAAGCAACTACCAGGTCTACTAGTACCATCTCTTGCCTCAAGATAGAGGAGAGATTCACCAACCATTTGTACTGGTTATCTCCAAATTTTTAATTTTGCCACTTGCATCCCTTTGCTTCTCACTGCCTCATATGTAATAAATGGAAGATACCTGCTTGGTCATATTTTTGGTAATGATCTGTAAGCTTCAAGGAAATATTCCATCAATGCAGTGTATAGGTAACTTGTAAGTATGGGAAAGCTAGTGTCATTTTTGATGGGTGCAAAGAAAGCACCACAGAAATATAATCTGCGTCCTATTACAACAGCCAAGCCTTCTGCTCTAGAAGACTTTCAGCGTCTCAAATCTTGTGCTTGCTCTGAGGAGTTCATTGGATATAGTGAATGTTTTAAAAGTTTGAAAGTGGACTGAAGTGCTCAATTATATGCACAAACTGTGTTAGACATAGCTGCAACAATAACGAGTTTGCTGAGGATCTAGATTCCAAAAAACATCTTGATAACGAAAACTTTTTGTTAGAAGCTTAGGAGAAATCATTTGAAAGCAAAAAAAAAAAAAAAAACAGTTCAGCGTAATTTTTCTGGCCATTTAATCAAATGTGCACCATTGGAGGGGGTGGGGGAAGGATAATATTTTAGTATATAATTTCGTTTTGGGAGGTGGGCTATTGTTCTTATGGGGTGGACAGTCCTGATTTAATGCATTTTTGATTTGCATGAAATAATACTTCTACTTGAAATAAAAGGGAAAGGTGGGGGTGAGGATTTATTTTTTTTGGCAGAGGGGGGGGGGGTGCTGTAGCTTTGAGAGGAGGTGCATCATCGATCTTGGAAAATAGACACACTCGATTTCTAACTTTAACTTAGCATAAAATAATGTTTCCATATGAAATGTATGGAGAGGGGTTCGGGGGTACTGCTTCGTTTTACGGGGATAGGGGGGCTCTGTAGTATTGGTGGGTTACGTCATCTCTCTTGGGGGTCAAAAACCTTTAATTTCATGCTTTTAAATTTAGTAAAACATAATATTCTCACTTTAAATTTATTCTAAAAATTCTGGAAAAATACCCAAAACAGCAATTTTTAGATGCCCCCCATTCCAAAACCCGACGCACAATGGGGTGGGACTTTTTACCTGTTCTTATTGGGAGGGTAATAAACAATTTGCACCAGGTTTAGCTTTTTTTTTTTTTGGATGTTTGGGTCCGACCCCTATTTTTACTGTACTATAAGGCTGTTGGACTAAGAGTAAAATTTTCGATGCTGGAAAAGATGAGTTGAAACGTTTTCTACTGTAGTTTTTTAAAATAACATGAAATTGCAGCTCGGAATTCAATGCAAAAATAATGCACAGACGATTTTTTTTTTTTTTTTTGGATAATGAAAATTATTTTAAGTTCACATTTTTTTTTTTTTTTTGAGCAATCACTATTGTTTATTGTTCTCATTTGACTGTTTTGATGTCCTATCATTTTATTTTCCCACCGCCACCCTCCGCAACATCACCGTCGACCGGGTCCTCACGATGCTGCTCCTATAGCGAAAGCCGTCTCCATGTTGCATCCATGTCCTGCACACACGCGCATACATACACAACTACACACACACGCACGCACACACATACACCTACACATACACACAACTACCCACACACCTATGCCAGCACACAGACACAAACACACATGCCTACACACATACACCCTACACACAAACACACATACCCCCCATACACACAAACACACGCCTACATACACTCACTCGTGATTGCGAAAAACATAATTTGAATTCAAGATGTCAAAATTCAAATTAATTTTTTTTTCTTTTATTTTTTAATTAATTTTAAAAGCACATTTATTCATGTTTTAAATTTTCTTTGGCAACAGGGGAAAAACAAACGATTTTTTTAAAACCAACTGAAAAAAATAGTTGAATAGATTTGTAACTTGTTCGCTTTCTACTTGGCAATTTATGTCAAAGTGAAATAGTTTATTTCGTTTACTCATTCAAGCATGTACTAAATCACTTACGTGTATTCGCAACTCCAACAAACTATAGGGGCACTGCAGCCACCGTCTAATGGCGGATGAAAAAGATAAAACAAACGCACGCCGTAACGTAGAAAATGCTAATAAGCCTAGTAATTTTTGTTTGTATGCATGACTTTTTTGTTTTATTCTTTTTTAAATTAATTTTGAAAGTCTTGTGGATATTCTGGTCCACGTAGAAAGAAATGAGAGTTCAAGAAACATTAATAAACGTTAGAAATTAATGCAAATTTCTTAGTTTGTAGTTGTAAGCAGCCATTCCATGATATTGAATTCGATATTTATCAAGTCTTGATGGAACTACATTTTCATTGTAGCCATAAGAACACTATAAATATTTCATATAACAAAACCTTTGTTTACCAGTGTTATCAAAAGAGGAAAATGATACTTCTTTGTCTTGTTTGGCTAGCGCTCATTGTTTTAGATTTGTAGCTTAGTTATTTCTCAAATTGCCGAAACGGATAATTATATTTTTTTCTGTTTCCTATGTTTTGAATTTCTGAATTATGATTTAATTCTGTCATGCATCATCGATAAAATTTTCACGGATACATGGCGGTATAGTTTTTTTTTTTGATTGATCTTCCATTATTTCTTTACACTTATCGAATTCAGTAATCTTTCTACCATTTTAATCCACACATGATAAAAATCGTTTATAACTGACATGCGAAATCTGACCAAGGGTTCTTAGCTCGCACAATACTAAAGCTATAACCATAAATATTTTTGGCGAAACTCTTCAGCTGATAATGTATTATTTACAAGCACTATTATTTACAAGTTGGCGCACTATTTTGGCGATGAAATTCTCAGCGGTAAACATTTTTCATTTCGTTCTACGATAATATATTCAACGAAATATTTTGCATACTGTCCATTCCAACTAAACGCTGCAGCAAAATAAGGTAATTAAAATAATTATTTTTGAACTAGGCGAAGATGAATGCCCAAATTCTTCTGCTAATGTTATCAAATCCTTATCTCGAGCTTAAGATTAAAAAAAAAACATATTCTTACAATTTCACACAAAACAATGAAAAAAATTTACCTGGTATAACGTTATCCACTTTCAAAAAAAAAAAAAAAAATAGCATCGAACAGAGGAGCATATTCTTTGAAATTTCATGCAAATGCGAAATTTGCTAATCCAGAATTTTCTTGTGTTTACGCTTCCGCCATTTACGAAAATCAACTCACTTTAGAGGGAAAAAATGAAAACTAACATTATTTTGAGCAGATCGAGAATACCATTAAGGGATGAAACAATTTCTTCTGTTGCTGAAAGCAATCTAAGATACATCGAATGCGTTAAGAAATAATCATTACAAACTGCCTATGTTTACCAACAGAAACACGTGGAACGCAATGTTTTACCTTTTTCTTATAATAAATTTTATAAATCCCCGCAAGGTAGCGTATTCGAGCGCTGGAGTTGCAAATTAAATAATTCATTTACATTCCTTCGTTTAGAAATTCACTTTTATTTTCGTTCATTTAATTATTTTCTTATTCATTTACTCTTTTATTCCCTCGTTCATTTTTCTTTATATACAAGTTTATATATTTATTCAATTGTTCGTTCATTGTTTCACTATCTTTTCATTTGTTTATTTAAACTTCTATTCACTGATTTATTTGATCAAAAATAGTTTTTATAGCCGAATCGAAGAGATTTCATTTAAATAAATATTTTATTTTTCTCTTTTTTGCCCCATGAAAGAATAATGAAAAATTTCCACCTTTTCTTTTTTTTGAAAGAACAAATTTACTGGAAAAAAATATTGTTTCAATGAAGTTTTAATTTGCAACTCCAATAAACTATAGGGGCGTTGCAGCCACTGTCTAATAGCGAATGAAAAAGGTATAACAAACACACGCCGTAACTTATAACTTGCTTTGACGCTTAGTGAATGAAAGTAATTTTTCATCGTGTTTGTGGGAAGCTTTCTTTTCTATTCTTCTGAAATTACATTACATCATCACAAACTGTCTGAAGCCTGTAATTTAACCCGAAGAAAACACGTGTAATGGAATGTTTTACCTTTTCTTTAGTATTATTAATCACCGGAAGGTAGCGTACTCTGGAGTTGCGAATAGGAAATAGAATGTTCTTTCTTTATATACTGTAATTTTCAAAACAAATTCCTAATTTGTTCATTTTGAAAAAGTCAAGACATCTTAACTGTTTCACCTTTCCCCACATTCCCCTACGTGAATAAGTCTCGTAGCAATCACTTGTAACTTCTTTTAAATGAACGATTTCTTTCAAATTAAGGATGTGTCGTTCATGAAAGAACGGATCAAAAAGAACGAATCCTTAAAATGAACGACCGTTCTTTTGAACGGTGGGCATATTAGAACATTGTATTGATACACTCGTGGTAACATCGCATGTTTTTTATATTTGAATTACATTCATCTTCAACTTTTTAACTCTCAATCAATCTCAAACTTCCTTTTCTCAGTGCAGTGTAATCTATTCATTTTGAACCTCTTTACCTTCTGTTTTATTCACCATTTTTATTTAATAGTTGGAGTTCATTTGCAATTTTCCAATATATTCATTAGTAATGTTTCGTGTAACTTTTTGGATCACTAACAAAATGTTTAGACTTTCCCTGTCTCACGCATCTGTTAAAATCCATCTCACTCTTCCTGTCGCCAAAATTATTCCATAACTACATTTTGGGTCATTCTACGCCATATCAACGAGCCTTCGAAATTGACCCATCAAATTGACCAATTGACCCAAAATTTACAAGTTTGAGTCGATTCACGTAATGATCGAAAAAAATAGTTATTATTTTTTTTTTAAAAGATTTTCTTAGCCATTGGGCAATTCCACGGTGTCGGACGTAGAATTTGCACGAAATGTACCAATAAAGGTTCATATTTTTCAGAGTTAAAATGGATGAACTGAGCCAATTTTTTTTCTCAATATTTATGTATGTAGGAACAATATAAAAACTTATAGAATTTCTGAAAAAAAAATTCAAACTATAAATATTAAAAATAAAAAAACCTCATGGTGTCGGACGTAGATGAAAGGGGAACTGAAAATTGATGTACGTTGAAAAAACCCAAGTTTCAGCTCAATGAACTGTTTTCAGATTTTTTGACTATTTGAATGTTAAAAAGTAAAGCTGAAATATGAATATTTTTTCCTTTTTCACCAAATTAATTCACGGATAAATAGCACAAATTTTTTTTCCCCTTGGTGTCGGACGTAGAATAGTTGATGTCGGACGTAGAATGTGGAAAGCAGACAACATCCGACATGAAATAAACATCTTAAAAAGCTGTTTAACTCTTAATTTGTTTATGGAATTATATATTATGGTATTTTAAAGCATAAAAAAGAGGAAAATACGCATAACAGGAGTCTGTGCAGAATTTTTCCCAGGGCTCCATTTTTTGTAAAAAATCAAATAATTTTGTGAAAATTGAAATAATTTGAAACTAAAAATTTTATGCAAAAAGAATGTAGGAAGGGGTGGTCATGGCCCGAGTTATGTCATAGAATTTGTTTACAAGGAATGTTTTTCAAGACATTTCTTTGTTTTTCTGACAAAATATTATTCTTCTGGGTGTTCTGGAGGGATTTGGGGGGGGGGGGGGGGCAGGAGGATCTCATTGCTTTTGGGGAGATGGACACCCCCTAATGTATCAATATCTTTATACCATTCCAGGAAATTTGTATTTAAAGTCTTCACTCATAAAATAAGGAAAATACTATAACGAGAACAAGAGAGATTAGACGCAGTTTTTTTTTTTACAATCTCTATGTGAACAACAAAAAACTCAATCTCCAGGGTGAAAAGAAATGAAGATAGATTTTTCTTCATTAAAATTCTACAAATCAAACTTATTAACAAATAATAAGAAATTTGGATGTTGGTTATAAATTGTTGAAAACGAAACTGAGCATTTCTAGGCACAAACAGGTGTTGTTGTGAGTTCACCAAAAATACCTGAGAGTTTTAAGTGAAAACTGGGGAAGGGAGGAGTGTTATTTTTCAACTGAGAACCTTAATGCTTCTTAAATATTCATAATTTTATACATAACTACTTTAATCGCTATTGATAAACATATGAGACTCATTTCTTATCTTCAGATATTTTCCCCAGTCAAAATATTGTGTATATGTTCTTTAAATTTATGTTATGTAAAATATAAATATAAATACATAATTAGGCATGAATAGCACGTGTGAATTTTTTAATTTAACCAGGAATTTTCGAATACTTATAAACCTAGTTTCAGTTAGGAAAATATTGGTGTCGGACGTAGAAATTTTACTGACCATTTATTTAAGCATAACTAGTTTTTTGAAATTTAATTTAAATGATTATTTTTAATTGCATATAAAATCTTTATTTGCAGACAAAATATTTTGTAAAAATCTCCACTCAGTTTTACATAATATAAATTTTCAGCCAATATGGTGTCGGACGTAGAATTACAAAAATGCCTTATATGAAAAAATCCCTAAAAATTAAGTTTTGCAGTTAAACTGCAATTTTTTTGTATATAACTCTTCTAGAGAGTTCTGAGAAGCATATTTTATAGAGAATATTTGAAAAATGCGACAATGCAAGTATCAAACAGCCATTCTTAAGTCGTGTAAAAAAAGTTACTCGTAATAACATGATCATATTGTAACAACCTGATTTGAAGCCTCAGAACTCTAATTAATTTTGCTTTTGTTGCATATTTTTTGTTATTTCCATACATTTCAGATAATTACCTTTCCATTGATACCAAAACTGTGAAAAAAAGATTATTTTAAAATTCTGCCACCTTTTCCCATTTTCTGTGGAATTGCCCCATTAGTTTTTTTTTTTTTTTTTGAGTACTCGAAAAGTGGCAAAAAGTGACATTTCTGTCGTTAAATTTTTTTTTTCTCAGCTTCTATAGGAGCTGGAGTGTCGTACTAAATGTCATTTTAAAGCGCTTTTTTTATAGGCTTTCACATGATATGTCACTTGGCAAGGTTATGTGATAATAATATTTCAAGGTCATGTTAAATCATCATTTAACATAAACTATTTTAAAAAGTAGAATTTTTTAAAAATCTAAAAGTCAAAAAAAAAACTAAAAACATTTTTTTCTATCATCACGTGGGTAGGCTCAAACCTGTATATTTTGTAGAAATCGATGATGGGTCACTTTCAGAGGCTCGTTCATTTGGCGTGGAATGACTGTTTTATCACTTTTTTGGCGATCCTTTTGTCTTCTATAACATCCCTATCAACTAATCGTACCAACTATACTGAATTGGCTCGATTTTTAATTTGATTGGCGACTTCCAAGTCGCTTATTTAGCATTCAATATCCAGAGCTTTTTAATAAGGATTATTACCGTGTAATTTTTTCCCCATTAAAAAAAGTGTTGTGTTCTTTTTTTTTTCCTGTTCTCCTCGGTACCGTAAAATAATTTTGAAGCTCCCTAATATTTAATTGAGTTTTTTTTTTTACGTTGTTTTGAAACCAGTTTACAGTAAGTTGTTTGTATTTACGTTAACTCTTTTTAAATTAATGTCATCTTGTCTTTTTTCAAATCTTATTCTGAATTGCTTTAAATAACATTAGTTGTGTAATTACTTCAACATTTGCTTTATACTATATCAAAAAATGCTTTCGCCTTGTTTATTTGCTGACTCGCGTCGCATTCCGAATCTTGTAAGCAGTGTTGAGCATTAATCAATTATTTTTTCAATTGCCTTGTTAATTAATTAAAAAAGTAATTGCAATGAAATCGATTGCAATTAAATTAATTGCAGTTAAACAATTAATTGCACTTTGCAATTAATTTAATTGGATTAATGTACGTTAATCGTTTTTCACAATTAAAATAATTGCAATTAAATTTTTAAATTGTTTTATGAAACAAT
Organism: Uloborus diversus; assembly: GCF_026930045.1. Classification (NCBI taxonomy): domain Eukaryota; kingdom Metazoa; phylum Arthropoda; class Arachnida; order Araneae; family Uloboridae; genus Uloborus; species Uloborus diversus. The sequence goes on along the minus strand of NC_072739.1, from coordinate 95,828,386 downwards.
TAAAACTAAGAATTAACTTTATGTATCAATAGGTACAGCGCAGGGTACAGAGTCAAAAGTATTATTCAATTTTCGTATCTTCGTTCAGTGCTGATTTCTTGCTCGCCGCGTGAACTAGTCTCGTCTAGGCAAGCTTTTTCCACACGTAAATGTTTATGTTTTAATTAAGTGTTTTAAGTTTGTGTAAATCATTTTTTTAGTTTAACCCATAACAGGGGATGTGAGAAAGAAGGACATAACAGGGGACGTGAGGTCTCAGAGATCGCTCTGTTTAAAAAAAATAATAATAAATCATGTACATAAGTAAGATACATTTCTGAAATTTCTCTCAAATGTTATTTAGACTTTTATTAGTAAAAAAAAGGAAAAATAATGTTTTCCATTTTTAATTGAAATATAGCTTTTCTGAGGAAATTTCACTGGAGCCATAAGATTTTTTTGGGAAAAGTCATATGCTGCAGTAAATAATTTATTACTCGTAATAAAGTTATTGCTGAGCATTGATCTTTTATTAGTTGCTAACATGTGTATTTTAATAGATAATAAAATGGTACCCATCCAGCGTCCACGTCCCAGGTAGACCTGTCGCCTGCACAGTATATTATACAAAACCAGTAATTTTTTAAGAGTTAGTTTTAATTTAAATTCACAAAACGATTGACAATTGTTAATTGTAGTAAACTACAATTAACAATAAATTAACTGTTAAGTGTAATTTTCCACAATTACAACTGATCAATTGTTAGTTGTTGTGGTAACGTTTATCAATTACTCAATTGCTAATCTTTAATTGTTCATGCAATTGAAATTTGCAAAAACTCTGCCTGAAAGGCTCCTTTTAGGGTATGCTGTTCTCATTCACTGATAAAAAGCAGCTTAATTGTGTTGAGAATATTAAATGATCATCATGCCGTGGATCGAAAACACATTTATTAATGTTGAAGAAACTATCTACATAAACAGTGACAAAATATGTAATACTTAACCAAAGAACCAAAGCAGAGTCAGCACATAGACTTTTTATAGTTTTAGTTCAGGATTAGTAAGTTAACCAATTAATGTGCTTCTAATGTAAAACAACCAATGAGAAATAAATGACTAAAATATAGACAAAAGAAAAGGATTAACTTAAGAAAATTGAGGACCTCGGAGAGAGCTTCAAGTAAGCCTTGACCAATAGCAAAACGTTATTTATCCAAGTTTGCTTTAACCAATTAAAGTGCGATTATAGATATTTCAACAAATTGTGCTTATCTGAACATTCCACATCAGACTCCAAATAAAATATTTTTTGATTAATTTTTCATCCACCTGCAACTTTTTTAAATGAACGAGTTGAATGTACGGATCAAAAGATTGAACGATCCTCTGATGAACGAAACATTAAAGAACGAAATTACCCATCTCTAATTCATAGCCACAGTTTGCGTTACCACTCTGAGAAATTCATTATCCTTCTACTTTTACTGTAGGGATAGGAAAAACACTTGTCAAGCGAGGAAACGTGTGCAGCAATGTTTCAATATCCTCTTTAAAACAATAGCTAATTAGGTACTAATGCATATTCTTTAAAGTGGAAATAATTTCAATCCATATATTACGGTATCTTATTAAAATAATACAATTAGATGGAAACTGATGAAAACTTTAAGAGTACTATTTTAGCTTTCTCTTTAAACTGAATAGATTAACAACTTCCTCTTAATATTTACTAAATATTATACGTTGTATTTAGTTATTGAACTTAATACATAACAAATATTCTTAATCATTTCAATGCTTCCAAATAATTTATTTTTTCTTTTCGTGTTACAAAGTTATTTTAGATATGCTGGGGGAAAATACCTCAGGGTCTCAGAGGGAAGGAACAAATAAAAAACACATATAATACTGATTGAAAATTCTTAAGCTGAAATTAAAAAAAAAAAAACATATCATGCACTGGTAGAGTTTTTTGTAGGTAGGAATTTTGAATAGTTTTTTCCGTAAACTTCTAAGGATGGTTTGAAATTCCTGCTAGAGACTATGGTGAGTTAGTAACTGAAGATGAGGGTTAGTTTTTTTTTTTTTTTTTCACGTCTTTATCCTAAAAATTCATTTCTTTAACTGTCTGAGAGAAATGTACAGTTGGTTTAAAAGCCTAGGCCATACCGGATAATAAGCTAGTACAAGTTTACGCTGGGGGGAATTTTTAAAAAGATTAACTTGAGTGAGTTTTGATTTTACTTTGGGGGAGGGGGCTCTCTTTCTGGGTTTGGGTAGGGCATTTTGAGGGGGTACGCCATCGCCCTTGAGGGGGGGGGGTAAAAATACCTGACAGCTATTATGCGCATAGAAGCTATATCTCCTTTCCTCTGGCGTTAAATTTGGGGAACTTATTCGGCAGGTAGGGAAATAAGTTAAATTTGAACCAGGACGTAAAATCTAGACAGTAGAACCACAGATTTCAATAATAATCCACAGTCAGCATTTTCTCATAATAAATTCTTGAATTTTATTATGAAATAAAAAGATATCAACAAAAGTTAAAGCCTAGTTTTAAACTTCCTTCTCTATGCTGATGAACTCGAGTTAACAGGCTAAATGCCGGGTATTTAGCTAGTATTCAATACAGTCTGAATTAATCTTCTTCACTTAATGCTTTGTCACTATGGCAACCAACGCATCATTGCGTGCATTTGTACTGATATAATGAAATCCATTATCTGTACGCTCATTAGGTTGGTCATTTGCTGCCATTTGTATGGGGAATTCTTCTTTGTTGCGCCAAAGAACGAGTCAACAACGTCAAGGTTTAATGTTTGAACAAAACGCTCTATTTAGTCTCAGAATTGATCGATTCCGTACATAATAGGAGCGTAAATGGCAAATTATGAGGCGATTTTTCTTATAGACAAGATATGGAGAAGACAATAAAACTCTTTATTATAAACACCAATGTTATGAGAAAAAAAATGGTTTTGTCATGTGTTCGATAGAAACATAAAAGTAAAATTTCGCAATTATCGATATGATTTTTTTTAATCCACTGATAAGAAGATTTTCAAATCTACTCCTACACTTTTGTTTATTTTTTACCTTTTAACCTCTTTACGGCAAATACTAATGCAGAAAAAATTACAATTACCATCATTGAACTTATTTACAGCGAAATTCTCGTTGCAACGAACAAAATCTGGTGTCACTTAAAGCTCGTTGTAGCGGGATTTTATTGTATTTTGATAGTATTTATAAAATATTTGTTAAAAATTATAACTTTTACATGCATGGAGAAAAAATTTAGCTAATAGTATACACACTATGATAAAATACACGCGTTCTCGCTTACAACGATCGTAAAAGGAAAGCGATACGTGCTCGTTATCACCGAGTGATCGTAAAGACGGGTTCGAGAAATGAAGTTCTTTCTTTTTTCGTAGTTCTATAGAAGTTGGTTAATTTTATTTAATCTGTGTCTTTCTTATAGTATTGTTTTTCGGAGAATATTCAAGACCAGAAAAATATTGTCACGAGCAACGCTGGTTTGAAAAACGTTTAAACTTTTCCTATGCAATCATCTACCCTTATTTTTAAAGACTCGTCTTAACTGGACATTTTCCAATTCTATCGCAACAGTGGACAGACGGTACGAATATCCAATTCCAAAAAGAAGTCAAGGGAAAAAAATCTGAATGAGATTTATCGCCTGCAATTAAATAATAGAAATAATAAATAAAATAAAAAAAAAGTTCAATAAAAATATTCGTTCTGCGAAAACAGCAGCAATAATATATAAAATGAGGTTGTTTCCTTCAGTCAAAAGTAGTACTTTTTGTCACTGAAATTGATAGAATAAGCAAAAATAAAAAATAAATAAATAAATAAAAAAATAACATGGACCCAGAAAATACTTTCATTTTCCCAAAAGTACACGTGAGTAAAGATGCGAATTAAATATTTTGCTCTGTGAATGCAACACAGGATGGCATTTCATCATTTGTGATGTCATTGGACAGAAGTATAAACATTGAAAGCGTGCTGATTAAAGTAATTTTTTAAAAATATTAAACTTTAACAAATTATTTAAAAAATGGTCAGATCCTATGTTTTTAAGCATTTTCTTTCAGAAAAAATAACTTTAAAATTTTGGAAACGATCCCATTTTAAACAAAAAAGTACCATTGGTCAGTGCAATGGATCACGCGATCACTACATGGCAATCGCAAAGACAAGTTTGGATTTTCAGATAAATGTCAGACTTTAGGCAAATTGAGGCTAACAAGTAATGTTGATTGCACACAAAAAAAAAAAAAAAAAAAAAAAAAACATAGATAAAATTATTTAAAAAACTGAAGTGTTACTGTTGACATGTTGTCTAACTCAGCGATTCTTAACCAATGTCTGGCAGCGGTCCGAAGAAAAATTTGACCGGTCCACAGAGACTTTTGATTGTTCACGTTATAAAACTTTCTTTACTCATAAAAGAAAGAAAAGGAAAAGAAAATGCCATAATAATAATAATATCCTCTGCGATATCTTTTACATGAATTTTGTGATTAACTTTTCTAGGTTTCTATAAATTTTCAGCAATGTTCATTTATATCTTTTCAAGTTATTATTTATATATAACATACTAGTTCGATTTATATGTTCATTAACTCATTAATTATTACTATTATTTTGCAAAGTAGTAAAGAAACACTTAGCCGTTCGCAAACTTTTTTCATAAGTGTTTAAATATCCCTCAAAAGAAAGTTTTTTGATTGCAAAACGAAGAAAAAGTAAAAAGAAAGAAAAAAAAGGACAAAAATGTACCAGTCCGAAAAAAAATGTCAGCAAATGCAAGATTTTTTTTTCTTTTTTGAAAATTAATTAATTAATAAGTAAAATTAAAGAATAAGACAAATTAAAAAAAAAAAAAACACCGGTCCACGAATTTCTTGCAAAAGCTCTGCCGGTCAGTGGCTTAAAAAAGGTTGAGAAACGCTGATCTAACTTTCTTCAAGTTGGTTGACCATAGAATTCCTGATTTTCTAAAAAGCAATACAAAGTATTGACCAATCACCTTTAAAAATCCTCATAAAGTAGCATCATCCGAAGGTAGGATTGATACCAAAAAACCACAATGTGAAAGTTCTTGCCAACCATTAAGGCTCATAAAACCATTCAGAAAATAAAAAAGCAATATAACAAAACCGAGAATAAGCTCTAGAATTGAATCATTACTAAACATTAAAACCACTTGTTGCAGTATATCGCGCTTCTGAAGCACTCTAAATCATAAATTTCATAGCATATTTCACTGAAACTGAAATAATAATTCTTAATAAACAACATACACACAATAAATACTTTATAGCACTACTTCATGTAATTTTCACACTGTTCTTGAAATAAATCTTTTAGAAAGGAAAGCAATTGCACGGAAAACTCATTCTCTTTTATTGTGTCATTGAAGTTTAAAGTATCCTTTATCAGTTTATACTTTTGTTCCAAAGTTTTACTACTTACGTTTATGAGTTGTTTCGTAATCTCAAAGGTTGAAATAATGTTATCAAAGGAGCAATGCAGTTCGTGCTTGTGTTTGAGTTGAGACAATTGTTTCATCAATCTTTTAATCTTTTTAAGTTTCAAAGAGTTAAAATAATAATACAGAGTGTCCGAAAAGTCCTAGCCACATTTAAAAAAATCACAGGAAACCAACAAATTGTCACATGAATTTGCGGTATGCACCATAATAATTCACAGGTTCAAGTGTTTTTATGACATCGAAAAAAGGGGGGGGGGGGATAAGAAGAAAAAAGGCATTTCGCAGCCAGGGTGTCAGTATATGCTATGTTTGTAATTCTTCGTTTAGTAATTTTCATTCCTTTTTGCGTTTTCCCATGTAAACAGAACGATTTAAAAGTAACTTTTAAATCCGTTTTTTTACAAGCATAGCATATACTGATACCCTGGCTGCGTATTTTTGGCCTGCCTCTTTTTCTTCTTCTTCTTTTCCCCTTTTCTTTCTTTCTTATTTTTACGATTTCATAAAAACTCTTAAACCTGTGAAGTATTATGATGGTGCAGACCGCAAATTCATACGACAATTTGTTGGTTTTCAATGAATTTTATAAATGTGTCAAGGACTTTTCGGACACCCTATATATTTTTATGTTATTAATCGACACGCTCTTCCCAATTTTCAAATTATTATTCTGAAAAATATTTTAAAGATAATTCATTAAATATTTAAATAATTAAATAAGATAAAAGAATATTTTTGTACATTATTGTATTTTGTACATTATTTGAAATTTATTTAGTTAATCTTAAATACTTTTTGCTTATTATAGCAAGGTTGGGGATGTTACCTGAAGTCAGGGGCAACCTGATGGAGTGGGGAGAATATCCTGACTGTCAAGGTAATATTCACCAACACTACATTCTTATATTTTTTGCAATAAAAAATTTAATTTGTAGTTTTTAGTCATGATAGATTTCACATAGCGTCTGGACGTATATGAAGAGAGGCAGGAAGTGTTATTTTTCTTTTTCGTTGAAATATATTTAAAAAAAAAAGTTTCTGCTTAGGTGGGGCTTGATACCAAGACTTAATCTATCTTTCTAGTGACTGGATGGCTTGAGATAATTTTTATCTCAAAAGTAAACCTATTCATTGCATTAATGTTATATATTAATATTTCACTAATGTTGCCTTTTAAAAGTTTTTGCTGTCATTTTGGAAGAGTTGTTAAACATAGTAATTGTAAAACTCATATTACCCGACTTACTCTAAATTTTCAATGACTCGACGGCTTGAGATCGTTTTCCTCTCAAAATTAAATCTACTTATTGCATTAAATATTGCACTCATATTTCACTAATGTTGAATTTTAAAAGTGTTTTTTTTTTTTCTGTCATTTTGGAAGAGTTATTAAATGCTGTAATTGCGAAACTCATATTACAATTATAATAATAAACAAATACGCTTCACTGCATTAAAGCTACCTTTTTTCTTTACTAATAATAAAGCTCAAAGTCTCTCTGTCCGGAGGATATCTGGATGTCTGTAGGATGTCTGTGACGCACATAGCGCCTAGACCATTCGGCCGATTTTCATGAAATCTTTACTAATAATAAAGCTCAAAGTCTCTCTGTCCGGAGGATGTCTGGATGTCTGTAGGATGTCTGTGACGCGCATAGCGCCTAGACCATTCGGCCGATTTTCATGAAATTTGGCACAAAGTTAGTATGTAGCATGGGGGTGTGCACCTCGAAGATATTTTTTGAAAATTCGATTTGGTTCTTTTTTCTATTCCAATTTTAAGAAAAAATATATCATAAGATGGACGAGTAAATTACGAAATCATCATAACGTGGAACCGTAACATGGTTACAAGCCAACTGGCGAGATACGAAATTATCATAACGTGGAACCGTAAGATGGGTACAAGCCAACTGGCGAGAACATTCACCATACATTATTTGTAAATATACAGGCGAACCAAAAGACCTTTTGATTTTTCTATTACGGGCAAAGCCGTGCGGGTATCACTAGTTAATAATAAAGCGGAAAGTCTCTCTGTCTGGATGTCTGTAGGATGTCTGTGACGCACATAGCGCCTAGACTGTTCGGCCGATTTTCATGAAATTTGGCACAAAGTTAGTTTGTAGCATGGGAGTGTGCACCTTGAAGCGATTTTTTGAAAATTCGATTTTATTCGTTTTCTATTTCAATTTTAAGAACATTTTCCGGAGCAAAATTATCATAAGATGGACGAGTAAATTACGAAATTATCATGACGTGGAATGGGAGAGCGAATGAACCTAGCCAATTGGCGATATATTCGTCATCCATTATTTGTAAATATACAGGCGAACCGAATGACCTTTTAATTTTTAACTACGGGCAAAGCAGTGCGGGGTACCTCTAGTTTTATATAAAATATGGTCTTGCCTTTTTAAACCGTTTATAAATTGCAACTTTATGGCAGTATTTTGGAAGTGGATGTAAAAATTGGGTGGGAGAGGAAACAACTTTTTTTTTTGACAAAAACGGGTCGCAGGAATAAAGAGTTTGAAAACCACGGTCTTAACCATTCAGTACACACATAATTTCAAACATATTAAATGAACATTTTTGCCTCATGACTTTTGAGTAGAGATGACAAAATGAGGAATATATTTTAATCCAACCTGAAATTGATTTGAAGGTAAATTCAAATCAAGTCACGAGTAAGTTATGAAAAGTTTTTCTCTATATCTTTACTAATAATAAAGCTGAAAGTCTCTCTGTCCGGAGGATGTCTGGATGTCTGGATGTCTGTAGGATATCTGTAGGATGTCTGTGACGCGCATAGCGCCTAGACCGTTTGGCCGATTTTCATGAAATTTGACACAAAGTTAGTATGTAGCATGGGGGTGTGCACCTCGAAGCGATTTTTCGAAAATTCGATGTGGTTCTTTTTCTATTCCAATTTTAAGAAAAAAAAACTATCATAAATTACGAAATTATCATAACGTGGAACCGTAACATGGGCACAAGCCAATTGGCGAGATACGAAATTATCATAAGGTGGAACCGTAACGTGGGCACAAGCCAATTGGCAAGAAAATTCACTACACATCATTTGTAAATATACAGGCGAACCAAAAGACCTTTTAATTTGCTATTACGGGCGAAGCCGTGCGGGTACCACTAGTATTAAATAAAAAAGTAAGGTCGAAGAAACTGGCAGGAAGTCAGTGGCGGGTCTGCGTCCAGAAGACCCCATAGCCCCTAGAAGCATTGAAATTTTGTATAAAATTACTTCGAGCCCCGGGGGGTTTTCACCTTGGGTTTTTTTTATTTAAAACTTCAGATTAGTGCTTTTCTAATTTTTTTTAAGCTAATAGTTCCCTTAAATTGCCTACTAATGGGATGAAATATTTCCCACATCCCCTTCACTTTCGATATTATTCGAAGGAGATTTTTTTCTGCATGAAATAAAGCTTGTTCCAACATTCTCCATTAATTAGAACAGCATATAAGGAATTAAATTTTAACGAAAAGTTCAAGGCTCAACACAATTGGGTCCTTTCCAGAATTTTAAAAGTATTTTTTTCTGAAAGAACATGCTTAAAAACATGGGATCTAATCATTTTAAAAATAATTTGACTGAGTTTAATATTAAAAAAATATTTTAATTGATGTGCTTTCATTGTTTACGCTTCTGCCGATGACATCACAAATGATGAAATGCCATTCATTGTTGCCATTCACAGAGCACAATATTTAATTCGCTTCTTTACTCACATGTACTGGCAAAGATATGGTTGATAGCAATCGTAGAGTGCTATATTAATTTGCTTCTTGATTATTCTCACGTGGAAACGCGGTAGACAGATGCGCCGAAGTACATCATCCGTGACGTCACAATTTCTATATTTTCCACGCCTTATTTTCAAAATCGGGTATTTTAAAATATTAATTAAAAATTAAGCGTTGGGAAAAAGAAAGCTTTTTCTCGCTCCATGTTATTATTAATATTATTTTTATTTATTTTATTTATTTTGCTTGTTCTATTAATTTCAGGTACTAAAAGTAGTACTTTCTACTAAAGAAAACAACCTCATTCAAGCCCGGAACCAAAGAGCAAAACATATTACTAGAGACCATGAACTTGAAAGCGAATTTTCAAGCTTCCAAAACTGCCGTTTTGCAATGCTCGAGAGCCCCATAGCACCTATGGCTGTGCAAGTTGATACAAGTTAGTTCGGGACCCGGGAAAGTGGTGCCTTCAAAATGCTTTACTTTTTTTTTCTTTTTTAATGCCTAGGTTATGCATATTTCTATCAAGTTCTTTTTTTCTTTGGGCAGGAGCGAGATTGTGTTCTAATTTTGAGCTCTTTACTTAAATTCCACTTTCTGGGGGATTTTCTTTTTGCGGAACGCAACCCCTAACAAGTTTTTTAATCTGATTATTTCTAACAGACGGTTTTAATCGGTGCAAATCGAAAAATATTGTGCAGGAATCTTCAAGGGTTATTGAGCGCCAGCGAGCATAGGGCAGAGCCTGCTAGTAGAAGCGTTTTAAGCACGCATTACATTTGAAATATGTGTTGCCTTTGTAGTTAATCACTTAACACTTTTGCTTCTACTCGTTACACTGGTAACTAGTAATTGAAGAAAGTGTATAAAATCTTTTTTGGAACTATGCAACTGCGGGAAATTAAGCTATTGTCTGGTTCTGGTAACTTGAAGCTTGCATTTGAACGGTCATTTATATTTATTTTGAAATAAATAGATATGTTTAGATTGTCAGAACGCCAATAATAATTGTTATTGGAACTCAAACCGACTTTTCTCGCTACGATTTGAACAAGTTGAATCGTATACTCTTTAGCAGATCAGAATTCAATTCATCAGAGACACTATATCCACTTTGTTTCACTTTCCCTTTTTAACACGCTTTTATTAACTTCAGCTGTATGTATGTATGTATGTATCTTGTAATGGAATCTTGCAGCTCAAATTTCGCCCACTTCCTGCGATCGGATTCTTTTGAAATTTGGCAGGCGACCTCAGACCCGATGACAATGCAATATTCTATAATCAAATTAATTAATTAACTCTTTTAATTGTTAGTTTCCTCTAATTTTAATCAATATTTTGGCATAAATCCAGCAATGTGAAAAAGGAAAAATTTTAAAAAATACATTAAAAAATGCTCGCAAAAATTATTTAAAAATATCTACAAAAATCTTTAATTTTTCTGCATCAGACAAAATTTGTTCCAATGTTCCAAGATAATTAGAACATGAAATATAATTGTTTTTAACTAATTTCATGCCAAAATTTAGGTGAGCCTTCAATTGGAAATTCATTGCTGGTTAGACCATTGTTGAAGAAAACTTTTATTCAAATGTATCTCAAATTTTAAAAGTAATACTAGCTGCGTGCCCGGCGTTGCACGGGCTACCTAAAAAATGTAAGAGCAGTCCAGTTGATGCTTTTGTAGTACACTGACACTAGTTTCTAGACAAATGTGTCAGGGGCTGTAATAAATGCACTGAGAATCCTACTGGTCAGAAAACAAATTGCAGTAAAATTATAAGCTTGTCATTATTTTCCGTTAAAATACAAAATATGATGTCTTAATTGAATATTTATGACTTGAATTTCTCAATGAGGTTGTTTCCTTTAGTCAAAAGTAATTAATTTTCAGATTACGGCAAAATAATCGAAAAGTAAACAACTTAAACACCCTGATTACAGGAAAAGCCTTAAAACAAAAGCCTAATTTTATTTCTTTATATTCGAGAAAAAAATGGCAACAGATCTTTCATCTCAATGATTTTCTTCACGCTCACATACATTTTAATAAAAGCATTGTTGCGGAAAGTTGAGATGAAGCACTGAATAATAATTTAAATGGAGGAAAGCCTTCGAAAAATGGGGATTTGATTTTGAAATCTAAGAGTCATAATTAATAGTTTTTAATTGATATCTCCGCTAATTATTATCGGAGGATTATGTTAAATAGCCAAACATGAAGACGGGAAGATGACGAATCCATCGATACATGGTTCGATGGTCAGTTCACTGTCGTTCGGGAGAAGAAGCTTGGACATAGATAGATAGATAGATAGATACTCGGATTTTATATGTATAAGACTAGCTGCGTCGCCCGGCTTTGCACGGTCCACCTCAAAAATAAAAGCTATGTCAAGTGACGCGAGTTCAACACTCAGGCTTGAACCAAAAAAAAAAAAAAAGTCAGTGTAGTTTTGCGGCAGATTGCGGAAAACCCCCCAAAAAAGTAAACAATTTAAATCCCCTGATTACAGGAAAAGCCTCAAAACAAAAAAAAGAATTTTACCTGTTCATATTCGAGAAAAAGAAATGGCAACAGATCTTTCATCTCAATGATTTTCTTCACGTTGTAAATTTTAATAAAAGCGTTCATCCGGAAAGTTGAGTTGAAGCACTGAATAATAATTTGAATGGAGGAAAGCCTTCGAAAAATATGGATTTTATTTTGAAATCTAAGAGTCATAATTAATAATTTTTAATTGATATATCCGCTAATTATTATCGGAGGATTATGTTAAATAGCCAAACATGAAGACGGGAAGATGACGAATCCATCGATACCTGGTTCGATGGTCAGTTCACTGTCGTTCGGGAGAAGAAGCTTGGACATAGATAGATAGATACTCAGATTTTATATGTATAAGATAAATATGATTTCCGCAAACATACATCGATGACACACAGTAGCTTCCCATCGGGGTGCCCTTGTCTTAACTTTAAGATATTAGCTCGCACTCGTTTTATAAATAATTTCGTCAATTAAGTCCCAATCTGATTCAAATTTTCATATACCGTACAAAAAAATAAAAATAAAAAACTTTGCTTGATAATTCTCTAACATAAGACTAAAAAACAGAAAAATAAAATAATAGTTCAAAAAACTAAAAAAAAAACACGCTTTCGTAGCAAAATGAACTAAAAAGTGAAAAATAATCTTTGGATGATAGTAGTTGACCAATCACTTAATTTTAATTTAAAACAAAAAAGCGTGGGGGGCTTCTTATCAGTTGTCTTGAATTTCTTCCATTTGTTGTCCAAGCAAAAATGTAAATAGACAGCACCCCACGCTTTCTTGTATTACATTAAAATTAAGTGATTGGTCAAAGATTAAATAATCTTTGGATCATCCAAAAATTATTTTTCACTTTTTAGTTCATTTTGCAACGAAAGCGTGTTTTTTTAGTTTTTTAAACTATTATTTTATTATTTTGTAATTCGTCTTATTAAAACGGATCTCATTAGGAAATAATAAATTTTTTAATAGTTTGATATAATAATTAAGTTTACTATACTTCTAGTAATTGCTTGGTTTGTGATAGTTTAGTTTTAATTAAAAAAAAACAAAACAAAGGATTTGTTGTGGAGAGTCAGCTAAAAATATTAATGTGTTTTTAAGAAATATATCTAAAGGTTTTTTTATTTAATTTCAGCACAGCTATTCTCAAACTGCCTATCTGGAAAACAGATCTATTGATCTTTATTTTAGCTTAAATATGCATTAAAAGAAATATGCTCATATTACGTTAGAAATATAAAATCCTTCTTATTCCACAAAAAATGCATTCTCTCCACTTATTATAACTCTTTCGTTTTAATCGGCTGGACATTGTTTGCACTAGATGATGGATCACACTAATCTCCGGTTCTGATGTTTTTGACTTCTCTTTTGAACTGGAAGAGGTTTTCATTGAAGCGGTAACATCATTAATATCGCTGCAGGTGATCGTGAAACATGATGACTTAATTTCTTGTGATAAAATCTTAAATTTGCTGCCGAACTGTCAGAAGTCTTGAAAGCCACTCATGGCTAAAAAAATAAAATTATTCCGTTTTTTTTTTCCTCGCACAAGTATTTGAACTACTTTTTGTGATACTTTTGTGTACTCTTATAGGCTCTTTTGAATTTTCAGGAAATAATTTTAATTTTTTTGATGATTTTCTTTTTCCAAAGTGATGAATAAACAAGTATCAACGCAAGTGTAACATTGGTTAAAACCTAACGTGGATATTTTTAGGAAATAAATTGCTTTTTTCATTTTTCATAGTACTTCAAAGTAAAATAAATTGTAGTTAAAATTTTCTTTTCTGGGCTATGTTTTTAGTTATCCACAGTACCGACGACCTTGTTCTATTCGCCTCTAAATCGTTATGGATCGGAATAAATGTCATGTCGGATAGAAATATTTTACTACCTTCAACGCTGTCATGACTATTCGAGACTGATGATCCAAAAAAAAAAGTCTCTGGGTGCGGTAACGCGCTATTTGCTTGTTGCAATATCTTATAATTGTCTCAAGTCAGATGGACAAATAATGGCTACCTTGTAACTTTTTGGACAATCAATTAAACACATTCACTTAATGAGTCGGAGCTGTCCCACGTTTGCGGACCCTTTGCCGATGTGCTATAATTAACTTTAGTTACCAGTAAGAAGATAAACTCAGCACTCTTATGACAATTCGACACTGATGTCTACAAACAGTGGTAAAATTTCATTTTTTGGATGTTGTAACGAGGTATTCAGTCTTTGCTTGTGATTCAAAAGCTAAGAAAAACCTTCTCAGCAAAAAATAAATAAATAAATAAAATAAAAATATCTACAGAATAAAATACGAAAAGAAAAACATAATTACATCTAAATAAAAAGTAATCATATAAACTTTGTGTTACAATATGATTAAAGTGAAAAACCAACGTAAATAAAGCAAAAATTTTGGAGAAATTTTTCTTCAAAATTTGTGCTTTATTTACGTTGGTTTTTCACTTTAATCATAATTACATCTAATAGATTAAAATTTATTATGCATTGTTAATCGTCGCTAGTCTGCCAAACAAATGAAACTGAACATTCATTGCCTTTAACATGCAAAACCTTAAATGTTTACTTTGAAAAAAAAAAAAAAAAACTTTAATTTATTTCGTTTCTATTCCTCCAAAAGGAACAACGTGTGTTAAATATTTATTATTTAAAACAATAATGTTGTATTTTATTTCATGCACAATTACCATGTTGTGAAATTGTCACTCTTGCAAAATTAATCTAGAGTGTTTTCGCTCCGACTAACAACAAGTTATTTTCTTGTAGATACGCGTAATTTTGCTGTCACGATTTTCAATTTCGATGTCATTATTAAATCCACCCTTCCCTACCTCTCTTGATGAAAAAAAGATGGAAAGAAAGAAAACACGAAAAGTTAACAGCTTTTAAGTTAATAATAAGAATGAAGGTTTATTCTTTCGTATCGATTATTCCGAATTAAAGTACCATAATTGATGACATTCAAGATAACTTTTTCTCGTAGAACAACTCTTTACAAGTCTTGGATTTTTACTTCTTTGTGACTTCCAAAATGACAGTTTAATTTGATCGTATAAAAGCTTTTGTGTGATTTAAATTGGTAATTATCCGACATCGTTTTCCAGGAGAGATTACAGTATAATGTGTCGGTGACACAAACGTGTCTGACAAGATAGTTTTGACAGTTAAATTACACTAACTTTACATAAAATAATTTTTGTGTTGAAAAAGATTTTGATAGTTTAATAAGAAGTAATGTTCTGTTAGATTTTCTTTTATGAATTTTGAAAAGAAATTTGTTTAGTTTGCTTGTAAATTTCAAAACGTTAATTTGTACAAAATGATCATTCCATAGTGACGAACGTAACATTCAGAGACTCTGTTTTGTGGCATAACATGAGTTTTAAACGTCTACTATTTATTTACTTATGGTTTTGTGGGCTTTTGTGAAGGAATAAAACTTTTGTTTAATATTCATGCAATAAAACACAGTATGAATCACATAAATTGGTTTTTGAAACTAAATTACTATATTGTGACGAACGTAACATTTTTGCAATCTTGAATTTGCAACATGAAATTCATTTCTCAATTTCACTAAAGTTTAGGTAGATATTATAGTAAAAACAGTGGAATGCGTTATTTTCATTCCTCAACTTCTTTTTTCTTGCATAATAATGCTCTTATAATGTAACAGAATGTAACAATGTTTTTATTAAAATTTGTAGCGGGTGAAGAAAATCATTGAGAAGAAAGATCTGTTACCATTTTTTTTCTCAAATATGAACAAATAAAATTCTGCCTTTTGTTTTCAGGCTTTTCCTGTAATCGGAGGATTTAAAATGTTTTCTTTTTGGTTATTTTTCCGCAATCTACCGCAAAATTTTACTGATTTCTTTGTTCAAGCTTGATTGTTGAACACGCGTCACTTGACATAACTAATATTTTCGAATTAGACCGTGCAAAGCCGGGCGACGCAGCTAGTAATTACACATAAAATGTTAGTAACAAAAGTTTTATCTTTTTATAATGACAAAAATATTTTAAAACTTATAAATAAAATATTACAATATGAGCATCAATTTTCAGAATCTGCTTATATTATTATATGCTTTGATCTTCAGAGGTAACTTGACTGGAATAGACATCATGAGGTCCTACATAGTTAAAATATTATAAGATAGGCGACGCTAAAAGAAAACTGAATATTTCACCATTTCCATTTGCCTCCATTCCCATAAATGCTGTATAAATAAAAGGCGAGTAAGGCAAAACACATTTCTGTAGACCATATTTTGTATTTTCTGTTTTGCAGTTTCATATTTCGTTCTTTTGCATTCTTTCAAAATACACTTTTTACTTTGTGCAGCAGTTTGTTTAAGAACCTTGACTCATTTCACAGATTACTTTATTTGACCCATACTTTCATTAATTAGGACTACTTGGATCCTCTATTAGTCCTATAGATCACATATAGACATATCATATTTGACCGTTAATGAGCAACTAATCTATTCATAATTACTTAATGTTAAAATTAAATAAGGTAAGATAATGGACATTTAATATGAGTAACAGCAACTTGTTGCATACTATTGAGAATGATCCATGTATCGAGGAAGCCACGAGATTCACAGAATTTTTTTAAAAGACCACTGTTCTTGAGTAAGACATAGGTCTGCTAGAAAAGTATCCGAACTTAGGCCGAAGAAAAAAACCCTGCAAAATCTGGAGAGTTGAAAACTTATTGTAACTGAAAATAGTTTCTTTGAGACTCCCCACGTTTTTTACAATGATACTGCCATTTTGGACGCATTCTGAAAAGGCCTGTTTCAGAAAAAAGTTTAGCTTGGCTTTTGTTGCAGCCGCAATGACCTCTGTTGTCTGAAATCTTGTTCTTTTCAATTTGTTCTTAAAAGTGGGAAACTGCCAGAAGTCTCACAGAACCATATTAGGAGTCTGTTGAACAACGTGAGCCTGGTTTTCCACAAACAATTTCTAAATCAAGTGTGAGAAAAGTGCTAGAAAATCGTTACCGAAAGCTGTTCGCATCTTCCAAATGGTCTCCATTTCACTGTTGCCCAGTTTCTAGCAGAACTTAATACAGTAGTGCTGCTCCAGTCGTTTTGTCATTTCCCTTGAATTTAAGAATCCAGAGGACACTACATACTAGATCATTCAAACTATGTTTTACAGCGACCGACGTTTTATGACAGGGTGACAAGATTCACTCGTGCGCAGGAAAGTTCAACGTCGGCTCGTGCAAGCGAGCTTCATTTTCATGAGGTTAAAAAAAAGGGGCTGACACTTTTTAAAAAGTCCTTGTATTAAGCATTTTTGTAAAGAGAGCCAGCGGGATCTTATATAAAAGCAGCCCTCTTGTTGTAAGAACCTTTTTCCATAAAGTAAAATTGATCCAAAATCTTAAACGAAACTGCACTATTCCTCCACACGTACACTGCTTTATTTAAAATACTTTCTGAGTTGTAATTTAATACCATGAATTTATACATAGCGTTTTTTTCTTTCTAACGACAACTTAATTTGATCCGATAAAAGCCCGAAGGCTGTTAAAAATCAATCTTCGGCGGAAACTTCTTCTGTTAAAGCTATTCTAAAAGAGAAGATCCTTGACAGTGAAAAGGCTTCCCATTGAAAAGTACTTTTGAGTCTGCCTTCTGTTTTCTGTCAAGTATTTTCTATTTACTTAATTCTCGAGAAATGCTTGGAAACAGTTTCCTAGAACTCTGAATGTCACGATGTAGTACAAAGACAAATGTTTGTTGCTTTAGTTAATATTTTATTTCAGTTTAAATGAAAGTTGGGATATTTTGAATAGATGGAATGAGAATTTTAGACAAAAAATTGTCCCATTGCGTCGATCTTGAACTTCTATAAGGTAATCTATATTAAAGAATGAAATCTGATCTCAAGAAAATTAACTTTGAAAAGATCATTTATTCCATGTCCTATAATCCTTTGGAAGAAACTTTTTATTTTCTGTGTGTGTGTGTTTTAATATACTGGTTTGCTGATTTTTAAGTATTTTTGTTTGCGACAGTTCAACCCAAATAAGATACAATAGGAGAAAAAAGTGTTTACAACAAACTAAACTGTTGTGCTAAAAGAAAAAAAAAATCAGTATGCAAAAAGTAGAAATATTTTTATTAACGTCTAATGTATTTTATCTATAGCCTTGTTTCTTAATACAAAAGTCTTTTCGCTTCCTTACGTTATCTGCCACGTTCCAATCCAAACACTATGTGACTTAAAAGTACAGGAAAACCTTGGTTATTCGTTTGCTAATTTACCGTCTTTCGTGATTAACCATGAATTTTCATCCTGTTTACTTCGATGCAGTGCATCGCAATCCCCCCTTCCTCCCCCCAACTCTGACTGTATTTTTAAATTCTGCACACAACGTATGGTATTAACATTAAGAATTAGTACTCGGATTTTATGCAAAAGTGCATATGCAATTGACTATTTTTGCTCCTTTTGACGCTTATGCATATAACTGCGCAAAAACAGTTAATTTTCAAAATCGCTCTATATTACTGCATATATCAGCACTGCATATGCCTTACATTTATCATTTCAATTCTTGGAAAATATCCAAGCTATTTCTTTGACTTTTCGTCAGTCAAAATCCCGAACAATGTTATCCTTCAATACTACTATTTATCGTGAGCTTTTTTTTCGTTTTTTAAAACCATGAATTCCACATGATCCTTTTTTCTTTAATTAAAAAAAATTGCCAAATTACGACTAGCAATATATTACCAAGTGTCCGCCAAATTATAACACCACTTGAGTTTACATCGAAGTTAAAATGTTTTCCCCCCAAAAAGGGGTAAAAGGTCCCCTTTGGAGCGTCCGAATGCAACCAAAAGGAGAGGTACACAACTAGACCCAACTAGGAGTCTACGCACTAAATTTCAACTTTCTAGGACATTCTGTTCTTGAGTTATGCGACATACATACGCACATATACATACGTACATACAAACGTCACGAGAAAACTCGCTGTTTTTTTTTTTTTTTTTTTTCGGGAATCGTCAAAATGTTTATTTCGCGTGTCTATACGTTCTTAGGCACTTATCCACGTGTGGTCGAGTCGAAAAAAAAACTCAAAATTCATTCTTGGGTGAGCAAAATGGAAATTAATGTCGATTTTTGAGTGAAATTTTTTTTTGCGAATACAATACTTCCTTTTTTGTAAAAGGAAGTAAAAAGTAAAGAGCTCTACTATATTTTTACCTCATGGTAAAAATTGTTAAACTCAGAATAAAAGAAAAGACAAAAAGACCAAATTTGCTGCTGGGACCTTGTCAATTTTTCTTTTAGGATGAGTAAAATCTGTACTTAATCTCGATTGAATCCGTGATGGAATGTGGTTTTGTGTTGCTTCAAACCAATGGTGGCAAACCTTTTTGGACAGAGTTGCTATCTGGGGAGAAAAAAAAAAAAAAACATGCGTACCACTGTCAATTTTTCCAACTTACCAAGCTAGTATATTGCGATCGTAACTAAATTTTCTTTCAAATAAATCTTATGAACGTAAGGATTTTACGTAGAATCGTAAATACCAAAATTTGCCGTCTTTAGGCACAGAAACTACGGCTATAAGTTTGGCATGATTTACTCTTTTGGGAAAATTTCTAAGTTATCAATACATTCCAATAGCATAAAGGTAACATTCAAAGAAATGGTTAAATTTCAAAACACAATAGGGTTTTTAAACCACACAGTCCATCTGCAGCAGAATATAAATATGAAGCGGCGAACGAAGAGTCAAAAAGAAAAATTTAAAATGCTTTGGTGCCGGAGAAGCCTCAGAACGTGCACTGAAAACAGCTACAGGAATTTACATTAATATTAACAAATAGGCAACATGACAATGGACGAAATACATATGATTTACATTTTTTTAATCGTCTGCTAAAAGGAAAAACAGCTTGAAAAAAATAATTGACGCTAGCGACATGGCCTTAGTTCGTATGCTAGACTGGGTTGGTGAAGTATTTTACTCCGACCTGCCACAGTTGAGTCGCACATCCCCACTTAAAACGAATCAAACAAACATGATTTTATCAATCAAATCGAAGAATTACTGCGTGTTTGCAACGAAAAGTTTTTTTTTTTGAGCAATCACGATTGCTTATTGTTCTCACTTGACTGTTTTTGGAGTGCTATCATTTTATTTTCCCACCGCCACCCTCCGCCCCATCACCGTCGACCGGCTCCTCACGATGCTGCTCCTATAGCGAAAGCCGTCTCCTGGTTGCATCCATGTCCTACATACACGCGCATGCATACACAACTGCACACGCACACACAAACACATACACACACACACACCTACACACATACACAAACACATACACACACGCATACACACAGACACCTACACGTACACACACACATACACACAACTACCCACACATTCATGCCTGCACACAGACACTAACACATATGCCTACACACACACATACACATACCCCCCCAAACACACATTCATACACACAACTACCCGCACACTTATTCCAGTACACAGACACAAACACACATGCCTACACACACTTACACATACCCCTACACACAAACACACATACCCCCACACACGCCTACATACACACACTCGTGATTGCGAAAAATATAATTTGGATTCAAGATGTCGAAATTCAAATTAATTTTTTTTAAAATTTTTTTTGAGCAATCACGATTGCTAATTGTTTTCATTTGACCGTCCTTGATGTTTGGTTCCTTTTTCAACCTCCACCGTTCTTTGCAGACGCGACTCCTCCCGGTAGCCGCTGCTCCTGGTCGGTGGCGTCCATGTCCTATAGACACACAAACGCTCATACAGATACACACACGCGCCTTTACACACATACACACACGCCAACGTGCATACACACAGGTCTACGCACACACACACACAAGCCTACACAAACACAACTATACACAAGTAACCGCCCAAGATGAAGGACAGGAACCTTTTCTAGAAACAATACTTCCAATGAGTAGGATCCTGTCGCAACTCGTGATTGCGAAAAACATAATTTGAATTCAAAATTTTAGAATTTAAATTAATTTTTTTATCTAATTTTTTTTTAATTTTCTGTTTAAATTACAAAAATAAAAATTCAAAAATATTCTCTCGTTAAAACAAATGTGTACAAAATTAATTTCCAAGGATTTTTTACACATTTTACAACCAACATGAAGTATAACTTTTTTTTTTTTTTTTTTGACGTCGTTAATCAAGTTACTGTAAATTGCACTTCTTGAAAAGTAAGACTTGGATTTTTCATAATTCAAGTACGATTCTAAAGCAGTAACGAAAAGTGCTTTACAAAACGGCCAACGCATCTCATGCAATCAGAATCTAGTCCAATTAGCTAATTAGAAATGCATGCATTTTGGAAGAATGGTGCTTTAAATCTTCCATAATACCTTATTAATGCAAATTATAACTTAAGCAGACTACTCTAATCTTTCAGTTAAATCGGAGCCGGTATTCATGCTTTACCAAACGTAAAATGGCAACATTAAAAGTTGCATTGACTAAATGGTTTATGATGTTAATGCGTAGGGAACGACATAAAAGGGTCTTATCAGAAATAGCTGTTCTAAGCATTTAATTCAATTTGCAGTTTTACATCATTAAACCAAAGTAGCAGTAGTAAGTATTTGAACATTTAAAACGAATAAAGTACTTGTTGTAATGTGTAATATGTTCCTTTTATTGCTTTATCTTTTAATTTTTTTTGAAAAGTTCGTCAAAAATTTGTCAGAAGTTTTGTAAGTATTTGAACATTTAAAACAAATAAAGTACTTGTAATGTGTAATACGTTCATTTTATTGCTTTATCTTTTAAATATTTTTAAAAAGTATGTCAAAAATTTGTCAGAAGTTCTCCTTGCGACTGTATTATGTATGTCAAGGATATCCCATATCACCTAGAGCCTTAAAATTTTGTACAAAATTACTTCGGATTCCGACGATTTGCACCTTAGAGAGGTTTTTTTTTTGCTTCGAATTAGTTTTTTTTTTTGGAACTATTTTTATGCTAAAAGTTTAAAACCAATAAAGGGGTCAGTGAGTTCCTTCATCCATGCTGTTCACTGTTCGAAGTAGCTTTTTTTTCTTCTCTCAATTTAGAGTATATCCCAATTTTCTCAATCAGTCAGAGCAGGAGGCATAAAAATTTTAAATTTTGCGAAAATGCAAGGCTTAACTTAATTCAAGCACTTTAAGCTAAAGAACAAAGTGTCACTGGAGACTACAGATTTGAATACAGTGATTTTAATATAACGTACGGCCGTTTTCCTTGTCCAGTTGCCTCCTTAACACGTTTTACTGTGAAATTTGGGACAAAATGGATTCGGATACCGGGGTGTGTGCACTTCGAAGAGTTTTTCCTTCTTTCTCTCTTCTAAATGTTTCTAATTTTATTATGAGTATTTTAATCAAGTTTTTTTTTCTTCAAGAGGGAATGATATTTAAATATTTTTCTAATTATAATGAATGATTTAGCCAAACACTATATTTTAAAGGAGAGGGCAAAAGCTTTTCTTTTTGTTCTAATTGTCGTTTTGATCTCTTTGTAACTTAAAACCTTTTCGTTATAGACTAAAATAAATCTGTTTGGACTCAGTCATAAGTCAGTTCAAAATAAAAAAAAAACACACACACACACACACAGATCTAAGACGATTAAATTGCTATTCTCCAGGATAATGTTTCTCTATCTTGAGCACATTTTTTGGGTTAGCGTATAGTTGTTGATTTCAACTAATTCAATTTCTTTATTCGAAAATTATGATAATTTTTTATCAACATGCACTTTTCAAGTATGCCTACTGCAATTTGCAGAGGAATACATTTTCATCACTGGGCTTAAAAGTTTCAGCTTCTAATGGACGCCAGGCTTCGTCCACTTAAATGATTTTCCGCGGCTTTTATTTCTCGTATGATTAAATAACGTGCTTTATATTGTGTTGTTTACTCACAGAATACAGGTCAACAATACAACTGATCGGATATACTATTTTAAACGTTTTAATGACATAAATCGTTTTCTTACATTCTTTTCAAGATTGATGCTTGAGGTGCAAATGAATAGCAAACAAAATATGAAAGAAAAATCCTTCATATTTTTTGTAATATTTTATTTGCGTAATTATTTATTACGCAAGAGTGCTTTTTTAAAACTTAAACTAAAATGAAAATAAAAAAAACTTCGGATTCAACAAATATAGGTTTTTTTTTTTCATCTGTTTATAGTAAACAGTGCACGAAACACAAGTTTGGATTTTATCAGAAAAAGTATCATGTGTTGATTTTTTTTTCAGAAGAACAGAAAATAAAGTGTGCCATAATTATAGACTTTAATTTTGACGTCATAGTTAGAGAAACACAGTTACAAATGTTTAAGCATTTGGTTTTCCGTCGAAAGTATCAAGTTTTGTACTAATCTAGGGAAAGTAAATACAACGCTTGCTGTATGACTGTTTTAAGGTTTTTTGTCGAAAAATAGTAGCTTTTTTTTCATATATTTTTCGTGCTAAATGCTCCCACGCGTTTTTCATTGGATTTAAGTCTAGACTAATCGACGCCCAGTACAAGTTGATAAACTAATTGGTCATTGAATCCAAAACCACTTAAAGTCATTGCTAATCCTTTGCCTTTCTGTCTAGTGTAAAAACTTCTTCGTTCGGTTTTCAGAATCATTTCATTAAAATTTATATCCATTACGTATAAGTTCGGATATAAATTTGAGTGACAGCTATTTCTCACCAGCATTTTTATTGCGCAGTTTAAACGGTCAGTTTTGTGGTGATTACGGATTCACTAAATAAATATGTTTTGCATTTAGTAACAAGAAAATAAACTCTTACGACTATCTGGAAATATTCGAAGACAATTTCTATCCATTACAGGATTTTCTGGGAGGACTAAACTGCATGTTTCAGCTGGACAAAGCACCTTTTCATATGTCCAACTCAACAAATATGAGATTCAACACTAGTCATATCAAAGTTATGGACTAGCTATGACTGAGACCAAACTGAAATCCGATGGATACCGTATGGGAACTTCTAGAACGAAAGTTATATGTAAAAATGGGAGTCACTTTTTTCTACTCAAGGTCTTTAATCAGCAATAGAGCAAGCATGGTATTTACTTTCCCCATAGGTAATACAAAACTTCATATATTTGACGTAAAATAGCGTACTTGAAATATGGTGAGGTAATTAGTGGAAACACAATTAATTCTTATTGCAACCGTTTTTCAACCTCAAATGCAACTTTTTTATTAAAAATTGTCTATAATTGTTCAATTATCAACCGAATAGTTTGTGTTGTTGGGAGAGTGATTTAAATTCAATTTGAAAAACGTCAATTCAACATTCTAAAACAAATTACAACATTAATCTGAGCACTTGAACATATGTACATGAAAATTGAGCAAGATAAGACACATTCCAATATACAACATCGACGGCGCGAAAAATATTCAAACACACTCGATTCAACGCGGCATTCCTTTTTGTAGAAACCACACTGTTGCCAACAAAACATTCGGAAACTAATGAGTGTAGGACAATACTTTTTATGCACTTTTTTTTCGAAATCAATTCAATTCACAATGTTTTTTTGATAAATTAACCTGAATTTGTGTTTCTTGTACGGTTAATTATTATATAGATATAAAAAAAATCCCTATTCCCTTTTTTACTGTGATAGGTATTGTGTTTTTCTCTATGTTTTGGGAACAAGTTGTATTCCTTAACCTTTTACTTCAAGTAAATTACTGTTAACCGCTGAAATATAGTACCCTAATTAATTACTGATAGCACTAAATTGTGCTGCCGTGGTTTATAAGAAAAGGGTATTTTACCAAGTATTTTCCATATCAAGTAGTAGAATTTACGAAACATATCTATCTCTTTTTCTGAACTTTTTTAAAAGGAAAAAAATTGAAAAAATCACGTCGAAGAAATTACAAGATTTCTTTATTTGATAAGCATTTAGTAAAGTTTAAGTAACGCAGAGAAGGAAAAGAAAATAAGAATTTTTATCCTAAATTTAAAAATGAGTGTGACTTTGAGTAATAGCTTTTAAAAAAAACATAAGTAAATCTTGAGAACAGATTGTAATTTAAAAAAAAAACGGATTCATTGTAATCAATTTTAAAATTTTATGGTAAAGAATTTTTTTTTTTTTTTTGCTTAATCTTGATTGTGTAGATGAAAAATCTGAAGTCTTAAAGGATTTTTCAAGTTAGTTTCTTAACCCAT
Source organism: Uloborus diversus (assembly GCF_026930045.1). Taxonomy (NCBI): domain Eukaryota; kingdom Metazoa; phylum Arthropoda; class Arachnida; order Araneae; family Uloboridae; genus Uloborus; species Uloborus diversus. The sequence goes on along the minus strand of NC_072739.1, from coordinate 95,803,239 downwards.
TTAGATCTTTTTCTGATGTTTTAAAGCGATACTTTTAAAATTTCCATCTTAAGCTTATATTAGTTTTGTATGTGAAAAGAGTTGTTTTTTTCCCCTTAGCGAGAGGAGGTTTTTTTTCTTTTCTTTTGTAATTATTTCGAAGGAAAAAAGAACGTTTCCAAAGTTATAGATGGAAGAGTGCTTTTTTTTTTCAATATTAATTTCCACCAAAAAACTGAAGCATTTTGGTTTGCATAATTGTGATCTGGGTGATTTTCAAAAAAGGTTGACAGTTTGCTGTCCCGACTTTTTCGGTTCAATTTAATACTGATAAAATTATTTTTTAGCAGTGCATAAACATGTAGTGAAGCAATGTTTAGCATTAAATTCATTGCGTTCAGTGACTTTTTTCATAATCGTAGATCAATAAGCCTTTTCTATTACTTTAGTTAGCTAGTAACGGAATTAGGGTATCTAATCCCGCGCCGAATTCAGTCTCGCGGGATTTCGGGATTGTAAAGTGCCAATCCCGCGGGATTTCGGGATTGTAAAGTGCCAATCCCGTGGGATCCCGGGATCCCGCGAGATTGACTTCTTTTAAAAAAAAAATAAATTTTTATGACCGAAAGAAAAAGTTGTGCTTTTTAGGATGGACTGCTTGTATTACTTGAACTAGCCGTGGCTAGCTATTTGGCTTTGACTGTAGTAGAAAATTAAAAAGTCATCTGGTTCACCTGTATGTTTACAAATAATGGATGATGAATTTCTCGCCAATTTGCTATGGCTATTTACTCGCCCATGTTACGGTTCCACGTTATGATAATTGATAATTTGGTAATTTACTCGCCCACGTTATGGTAATTTGCTCGGTAAAATGTTCTTAAAATTCGAATAGAAAAAGAACAAAATCGAATTTTTGAAAAATCGCTTCCAGGTGCTCACCTCTATGCTAAGACCTAATTTTTTGCCAAATTTCATGAAAATCGGCCAAACGGTCTAGGCACTATGCGTGTAACAGACATCCAGACTTTCAGCTTTATTATTAACTAGTGGCACCCGCACGGCTTCGCCCGTAATAGAAAAATTAAAGGTCTTTTGGTTCGCCTGTATATTTACAAATAATGTATGGTGAATTTTCTCGCCAATTGGCTTGTACCGACGTTACAGTTAAACGTTATGATAATTTCGTATCTCGCCAATTGGCTTGTGCCCATGTTACGGTTCCACGTTATGATAATTTTGTACTTTATGATAGTTTTTTTCTTAAAATTGGAATAAAAAAAGAACCACATCGAATTTTCGAAAAATCGCTTCGAGGTGCACACCCCCATGCTACAAACTAACTTTGTGCCAAATTTCATGAAAATCGGCCGAACGGTCTAGGCGCTATGCGCGTCACAGACATCCTACAGACATCCAGACATCCTCCGGACAGAGAGACTTTCAGCTTTATTATTAGTAAAGAAGACAAAGATAAAGATTCTTTCCCATTTTATTAAATTTCTGTGAAAAAATGGGCTTAAAATTGGAATAGAAAAAGAACAAAATCGAATTTTCGAAAAATCGCTTCGAGGTGCACACCCCCATGCTACATACTAACTTTGTGCCAAATTTCCTGAAAATCGGCCGAACGGTCTAGGCGCTATGCGCGTCACAGACATCCTACAGATATCCAGACATCCTCCGGACAGAGAGACTTTCAGCTTTATTATTAGTAAAGATTTCTCGCCAATTGGCTTGTACCCATGTTACAGTTCCACGTTATGATAATTTCGTATCTCGCCAATTGGCTTGTGCCCATGTAACGGTTCCACGATATGATAATTTCGTAATTTACTCGTCGAATTTATGATAATTTTGTTCCTAAAATTGGAATAGAAAAAGAACAAAATCAAATTTTCGAAAAATCGCTTCGAGGTGCACACCCCCATGCTACAAACTAACTTTGTGCCAAATTTCATGAAAATCGGCCGAACGGTCTAGGCGCTATGCGCGTCACAGACATCCTCCGGACAGAGAGACTTTCAGCTTTATTATTAGTAAAGAAGATAAAAATTAGTAGTGTTCTTGAATTCCGTACAGCAATTGTAAAGCACTACAATGATAGATCTTAATTAGCAACTATCGTTTGGAAAGCAAAAGTGTGCCGCTCGTATGATTTGGAAAACGATTTTTTCTCTAGAAGTAATGCGCTTGATGAAAACACGTGCTGTGGCTACACTGCAATTGGTTTTACAGTTATTGTGGACAGTTGGGAAAAGATCCGCATGCACTTCATCACCTTCTGAAATAGAGTTTTCTTTTCTTTTTTTTTTTTTTTTTTTACTGGGTTTTTGCTCACGAACTGCAAATTTCGTACAAAAGCGATGTCTGTTGAATATGTGTTTCGCTGTATCCAATTTAATTTGCATTTATAATATACCTTCGTTGCTTCAATAATGTTGTTCACTGTATCCGTGAATTTGATTCATTGCCGGAAGGGGTGGATAACTTCGCTAATTTTACCTCTGTTTTTAAAGAGGAATTCTAAAACATGAGCAGCTTAACTTACTGCACTATCATGAGAGTCCTCCAGTGTTTCATACAAGTTTCTGTCACCCCTTTTAAAGTCGTGCCGAATGCATAAAAAATGACAAACTTTTCATTGCTTTCTTCTTTGGAGTGCACTTTTTGTAACTTTTAGGTTTTGAGTGCATTACTAAAGCTTACGGTAGAATCCATGTCAATTCAACAAGGTTTGTAACATGATGGTCTTGGATTTTTTTTAATTTAACATACGTTAAAATTCATTGCAAAAATTAGATTTTTTGCTGCCCAAAAAATTTTTTTGATCGAGGTACCGGCTGCCAAAGTTCGCAGTCCTGTCATGGTTTCTCACTTCGAATTTTCGTCAAAATCTTTAAAGTACATTATCTCAGGAACGGTAGAATATATTTTGTTGTGGTTTATTTTACTTATAAAAGGATATTTTTTCTTGTTTAAAAAACATATACTACATTTTGAAATATGTGCTTCAGTTTTTTTTCACAGTCTTTTGAAAAAATTAAGTTTTAAATAAAGTTTTTGATTTTTTTCAAATATGTCAATTTCAAAAATTTTCATTTTTTTACAGTTTATTAGTACCACTGAGCACTACGTTCCCTCAAAAGGAGATCTTCCTCTTTTTCGTTTAACAGATTTTAGAGGCATTTGAGAAAACGAGGGTTTTTAAGGAACTTCTTACATAATTCCAGACTTGAAACTTCAAAAAAAAATTTCCGCATCAAGTGGCCAGAAAACACTCTGAATTAGTTTATGTAGCGAAATTTTCATTTTGAGTCTTTACTTTATCCAGGAGTTTTATTTTTTATGAAAACTAGAACGCAGTCTACAGCTGATTCGCTGTATTTACCCATGAAACCTTTCAGCGTAGCGCCGAAAGAATCGTTAAGCTAAATGTTCACTAAATTTCATATCCTGAATAAAATGGCGACTCAAAATGAAAATTTTGCTGTATAACTTAAGTAAAAATTGCAATCAAAACATTTAATTTTTAATTTCATTTTTTTATCTTAAACTTTACTCTCTTTTTAAGAAACAAAAAGTAATATCCATAAGAAAAACAACAAACTAATACTTAAAACCTTTTTTAATAAATAAATATTTATATCATTTTGATTTATTACTGAACATTTGAGATATGAATCTCTATTTGTTAGATTATTTATTTTTAGAAAAAAAAGTTACAGAATGTTTTATAAAGGTAACACTCGAGAAAAACAGTCACTTGTCAAGAAGTTTTCTGGAATTTCTAAAATCTAAGCCAATTTAATTCACAAATAATCACCTGGTTAGAAAAAAATAAACTGTAAGGAATTTTTTCCCCAGGGAAGTTTTATCGTTTATAACAACAAAAATTTTCAAATTGTGTTGAACCTAATGTGTCAATGCATTGAAAATAACCCATGTATATTTTCTATGATTTCTTACATCAAAATTATTTCGTATTACAAAATAAAGTATTTTATATTTTTGTAATAATTCGAATTTGAAATTTTATCTCAAAGGAATTTTTGTCGTAACTCTAAGTTTTATCTGTTTATTCTCGCCTTTATATTGAAAAACGAAATCTTCATGTCAGTCATTATAATACTGAGAGTTAAATTGTTTGTGCCTCAAAAAAAAAAAAAAAGTGAATAAACTAATGCTTGATATTAAACATGATGACTTCCAATTTGAATGAATGAATTCGATGTGATTTTTGTATTGGTTAATTTGCTTTCCTTTCGCAAAAGTAATTATTTAACTTATTGCTTGAACTCTTCCAAAAGTGTATTAGAATAGATTTATATAATGAAGCCTAAGACAATAGAAGGAAATATATGTTTGAGCATTCAGGAAATTGATGTTGACGGGAAAATAGGCTTCTTTAATTTTATTAGAAGTTTCTATTTAGCACATGAAAGGCTCATGATTATAAAGGCCAAATGTTTTACACTTTGCCTTCTCTCTTATTAAAATAAATACTAAGTACGGAAATGCGGTTCAGGTAAAATATAGGGTCAAAATGAAATGGTAAAATATCTTCACAGTTTGCAGCGTCTCCAATCTAGCGATATATAAACAATGATGTGATGCAAATAGTTGAAACAAAAGTAGTAAAAGTCTAGTAAAAACAAAATAACTTGTTCTAAAGATCCAGATCCGAGCCATTTTTAAGTTTCGATACTTACATTGTAATGTTTTGTGATTCATCAGAAATATTTTTTGGTGTTAAAAAAGGATGAAGTTTTTGTAGTTAACATTTTGAGATCTACTTTGCCATGAGCAAGTAAACTGCAGTATCTGTAGAAATGAATTTTCGAGACGTTTGAGGAAACGCATTTTGGATTCAATACTAACTATAGGGAAATGCTCAAATTAGACTTTTTTGCGTTTCTTTTTTCAGCGGAAATCATGTAAGCAAGTTTGTACAATAAAGCTAACATACAATAGATGACAACAAAATGAAAAATATGAGATATTTGCAGTTACAGGCTACCTAGATAATATAAGGCATACTTTGATTTTTAATGTTTAATGCGATTTATCAAGTGCATGCGGAGCAAAGTGAAATAAATCATTTAGTTTCCTTTTGCGTTCATATATTAAGTGAACCATCCAAGTTTTCATTTGTTAATTTAAAAAAATTAAATTTTTTCATTTACTAAGTTATTCATTTATTCATTCATTCTCTTACTTTTTTCACACTAATTCACCATATTACTCACTCATTTATTTTTTTGCCATGTATGATTTAATTTATTTCTTTGTTTGTGAATTAATATCGTTACATTGTTTATCCTTTCGTCCATTTATTTATTCATTACTGAATTTTTTTTATCAAGCAACTAGAAAATATTTCATTTGGATTTTTTTAAGGCACATTTTATGGTACAACTTTTTTTAAGGTTCAAATTTAGTGTCAAAAATGAAAAGTAATATTTCAATGAATATTTCATTCCCCAAATACATTGTTTACTTTATGTACTTTAATTTTAAAAATAAACGTTCATTTAAAAAAAACGTAAGCTATCTTAACTATTTTACTTTGCTTCACATTCTCCGAGGATACTGCTTGGAATAGTTTTTATAATTTCATGAGTTTAGTTATTCAATTTAGTGCAATACTTTTTTTCGAAACGATATCGTATTCATAGAACAATAAACTCAAGTGTTTTTTTTTATCCTGTTACTTCTACTACTCCCTAACGAGTAAAAAACAAAGTTTCTTTCTGATGAAACATTTCCATTAAGCTTGGTATAAAAAAGACGATAAGAGTTTTTTTTTTCTTTTTAGCAGACTATTTTCATCATGACATGAACAAGAATAGGACAATGAAAGATATGCTTTATCTATACTTTTTTATGAATAAGCAGTTAATGAATTTTGTTTTTTGTTTCTAATGCAGTTATCATTAATTGATTTACTTTATTTCGTCTGACTAGATTTTTTTCCGTTATACATTGAGCTGGAAATATAAACATAATCTATTCATTGTAGAAATTAGTAAAAGTAAAAACCAAAAAATTCTACCGCTGCTTATTCTGAAATTTTGAGCAAGAAAGTTTTGTTACTTAAATAGAAAAATACTTCTGATAACAGTAAAAGCTGTTAAAAATCAAAAACAGCTTTTTAAATAGAACATTATTTGAAATAAAATAATGTATGTTTTAGTAAGTATTTAATGTAAATCATTATATTTTTAGGCAGAGCTGTAAATCGAAGCACTACTATGCAACCATTTTTTGGTTACTCAAACTATTTACGTAGCTAGGTTGTTATAATATGGCTCTAGTAGCTTGATGCATGACCTCGACCGAGCTCATTTATGTTTGGACAGAAAGAGGAAAAATTCTAAGATTTACGTGCTCATTTCTAGCAAGAAAGAGTTCTTTTCAAAAACATATTAAAAAAATGTTTTGGACAATGTAACAAATATGTTTTAAAAACTTTCATTGCTTCGATTCGTTTAAAATGTCTCAAAAATGTCCTCCATTTTATATGGCAATAAATACAAAAAATACGGTACCTTACCTATTTTAATATATGTAATAGTTTTGAAAATATAGATTGTGTAAATTCTGTCATTCTTTTGAGATAACCCTGCACACTACTTTACACGAAAATTTGGAACGATGCAAAATTAAGCATTTTACTGCTTCATAATTAGAAATGTAACTGCATAATAGGTTACCAGTAACAAGCTGCCGTTTTAATGTCTAAACTTCTCCAGACGTCTACTCATTTAAATTTTCCAAACTGAAACGTTGTATTTCGTATCAGCAAGCGGTAGAATTTTCTTATTTCCCACACAGAGAATAGTTAGAATTTAACACTGAGTTAATTAAGTTCCTCCTCAACGTGGAATCAAAAACTTGTACCAAATTCTAAATTATTGCAGCCGTGGAAACAATCTCTAAACAAGTAGCGTATACATTTCTACATTATTCTGTTCGACGGTGTATGCTACACCTCGGTTGTATCGAATGAGATTAATATTCTGCCTTGGAAAGATGAAATGCAGTATCTGCGTTTGTTTCAGTTTTTATTTTTCATTTTTGTTAAGTATTGTATTTAGTATTTTTGGTACTTTCGTTTTATTCCAAATGTTGTGGGTATTTTATAACATTCTTTTTCCGATGAGGAGCTAGATTTTTATTTTGTTCTAACTGTAAAGCAGATATTTGTTAAATGCTTTCCGATTCTGGTGTTAAAAGAAAATTATTTTTTACCTAAAAACTTGAAGAACCTACGACCTTGAAATTTAGTAAACAATTATATCGAGCTGCCGCGCCGTGAGTGATAGCTTTTTTTTTTATTTTAGAATTAGTTTTTTTTTTTTTTTTTTGGTATGTGTGTGTGAGAGAGAGAGATTCTTTTTATTTGAGCGCAAAAAGAGAGTTTTTATTTTGTATTGCTAATTTTAATAATGTTGTATTAAAAAAATATGCGCATTGAGTATCAATATCAGATCAGTTTTGCGAGTTAGAGTTCAAAAGAAATTCAAAACGCAAATGCAAAAATATTTTTAAAAAATTGTGTAAGGAATATTCATAAGATCCTTAACATTTCTAATGATACCAAAAATAGTCATCTCGTTCAAACATCTTTGTAAATAAAAACCACAACCACACATCTACAGAAGCTCTTTCAAAACTGTCCTATCCCACTGCAAAGTAAGCAGCAACATAAATGATTAATATATTGTCAGAACCATAGACTCATTTTTTATGTTAAACTCATAACTGTTCAGGACAGAACGAATCTCTCAAGGTTGTAATGGCTAAACGTAATGTCTTGTATAACGAGATTCTTTTGTTGGATTTTCTGTTTTTCAGGAGTCAAAACGAATTTGCGACAAACGTAAAGTTTCAAACATTTCGTGTAATATATCTCTTAAATTGTATGTGGCATATGCACTCTATTGTAATTTAATTCCTTAAATGTTTTTGAAATTTTTAAATCCGTACTTTGTAATTAAAACACTGAGTATCAAAAACATAAGTTTTACAAAAAAAAATTCAATTTCTTAATTATTTTCTGGTTCTATCTAAACTTTACACAACCCCAGCAAAATTTGTAACTCTCCAAGAGGTTGTTTTATCATGCTATAATAGGAATGTTAACACCATTTAAATGAATTTCAATTATTTCTATTACAAGTGACTTTGGTGGTTTTAGTTCTAAGTAAAAATACTGATTGATGACAAAAAAAAGTCTAAGATGCTGGTAAATGTCGCTACTATAACTCAGTACTAGTCTACATTGCATTAATTGTTGTATTGAACAGTTTACAACTTTGTTGACAGATTTCTGTCACAAAGAAATTTCGATCAAAATCTGACATTGGTTGATTTTGTTCCAAGTTGCAGAAATATTTTTGCATAAATTTAACTGTTTTTGGTTATTTCACTGCTTTTGTAAAAATATTATTTATTGGAAAAAAAGCAGTATTTTTCTGAGTTTGTGTAAAATAAAATTTTAGTCAAGAAAGACTTGACTTGATTATCTTAACGCCTAGTGGCGCATTAGGTCGCTAGCGTGGCATTCCATCCCAACCGGTTTAATGCTACCTCCCAGACACTCCCCCAGCTTGACCAACCAAAGGCATTTCTTTCTTGTATGGCCATATGACGCCAGGTTAGTCAAGAAAGATGCAGCAGGTAAAATATATTATTTATAAAAAGCGCTGTAGAAATTTAGGCTTTCGTGATAACAGTTTTAAAGAGTGACTCTACCATTGCTGCATTTCTAACAAATATAGTAAGGTATTTTCCAGAACTAAGTTTATTGTGCACATTTTTTGGCAGGGGTCCATTTTGTTCATCCTTGCAAAAAGTTATTCGGAAATTCAAACGCACATTTGCAATTTGCAACAAAAAGTGTGATAAGGTTTTTACGTTGGTAAGTATTGGATCACTCTCCTTCTGCAATAAATCTTGATGTGGTTTCACATTCTTGACGATGAATTATTCCATGCTAGATCTCCAAGGTTTCATTTAAAGACCGAAAGAAGTGGAAGTCACTTGCTGCGAGGTTGGACCTATAATAAGACTGGCCCAATACTTTCGAACGCAAAAGCCTTATCACTTTTTGTTTTAGTCTTAGACCATTGAGACAGGTACGGGAAGTGGGAGTAGTTGTTGGCGCAGGAATCTTCGCGGGGGAGATCACCTGAATGCAACCTTCCACGGAAGACGTTTCGCCACAGCTACACTAACTCTGGTAGGGATTTGAATAGCCATCGATTTCATTTTTTTTTTACCTTCTGCCCGAAATGTTGTTGCATTTTTTTTTCTGTCACCCGCAAGAGCATAGTTTACTGATTTATGGATAAGTGTTTTTTTTCCCCCAACTTCTACAGTAAGTTGTTGTGTTATTCCGATTTAAAAATGGCTCTAAAAGTTGAGCTCAATAGAGTTAGTATTTCATGCCGAAATCGAAGGACTTAACCACGTGGTACACGGCGGCGAAAGTATTTCATGTTTTCCCCCGGAAGACCGGTCACCGGGACCTGTTACCCTTACTCTTGCTTCAGCGCATACAATAGGGAATGAATGGGAATGCTTGTCTATCTCTCAATGGTCTAAGGCAACGGTTCCCAACCTTTTCAGTTGTGAGGCCCACCAGTTTTGTAAAAAAAACCTTTTGAGGCCCATTAACTACTATATATTATTTGCACAGAAAAAGTTTGCTTTCTGCAGCGGGGGGGGGGGGGGGGGGGAGTTGCTCATATAACTATTCTTGAGTGTAATAGTCATCAAAGTTAAAGCTGCATTAGATTTTAGACGCTGTTATTCCTCTGCGAAAGAGTTGATATATGGATTGAAACTGGATAGTTTTAGCCTCTAATAACACGCAACATTCGATGCATTTTTATATTATTTAACAAAAAAAGAAAAAAAACTGCAATGAAAAATCTTATTCAAATAGGTAGGTTGTCGAAAGCCCCACAAGTGTCACAATTCACTGGTTAGTCATGCCAGTTCAACAAAGGAGGAGCAATTTTAACTTGAAGCTTGAAGCTAATATGTACTAGCTTCTTTGGCAATTTTCCTTAAAGGATTCTGTTTCACGTTTCATCTCTTTAATTATAGGGGAAGGTTCCTAAGACATAAGAAAAATCTTTATCATAAAGTTCCTTGTTGGCTATGAGCCAGGGCTCTTGAGTGAGAGTGACGGTACATCTAATTACTGAATTTAAAAAAAAAACGAAAATTAAGATCCCAAGATTAGCTTGATGTTTCCTATTTTAGGCCTAGTAACACGCTCTTCACGGCCCACTTGTGGACCTCGCCTCAAGGGTTGGAAACCGCTCGTCTAAGGTTTTAGTGGCGGAGCTTGTTTCCGTCAACGCATCTATCTTCTTACTGACATATTTTCCTGTTAAATGACACCCAGCTCCATCCAGTGTCTGTACCGTTTGAAAGCTCTAATCATCTTCGTTATCTTTAGAGCAAATTTTTATTAATGCTGAGAATATTTCACTTGTCAGAGCTGTTGTTACCTTACTTTTAGAAACATCTACGTGATTAAACAATAATGCTCAATTAGAAAAAAAAAAACTAAGTCGCACACCCAACGTTTCTCGAACAGAAAAAATTATCTTCGGGGTGGAGCCGGAAATGTTTTGGGTCTCTCCTATGAAATTTAAAAAAAAAAAAAAAAAACAATTAATTTTGATACGGAGAGTTTCTACTGTAGGATTCTGTGTATAATTTTAATCTTGTATTTTCCCCCATCTACACAATTTTTAATGTGCTCTGAACAACATCTTCATGCTTGAAAAATAACAAGATATACATCTAACAGTGTTTCATGTCCCTCACATATAGGATGAAGCATAGGCTGAGATATAACGAAAAATATTTAAATGTGCAAATAGTTTTCATGTTTGCAGTAATAATAGATGTGCAAATAGTTTCGTGTTAGTTTGCTTTATGGAACTCAAAAAATCAACCTGAACAGAAAAACAAGGTTTGATTAACGGAATGCAAAAAACTATTGCGATTAAAATACAAAATCAGAATTTCTTTAAAAGTCGGAGAAATCTGAAGAAAATATTAAATTCTTAGATAAAACTGAAGAAAATTCTATTAGTTTCAGAAATCTTTTTTCATTTTATATTAAATTATCTCAAGTTAAATTCAAAAGTTGGGTTTTCTTCTTTTCTTTCATCTGGTAATTTCAGCAAAGCTTAAGCGTTTTTGAGATGTAAGTTTCTGCAGAACGCTAATTTAAAACAAAGTTGAAGTATTTTTGAATAAAGTATGATCAAACTCGCTTGTAACGAGCCCTTATTTAACGAAAACGCGGATTTAACGAGGAAATGAGAAATATTTCGTTGGTACACTGTTAAGTCTATGGGAGCATAACTCATTTACAACGAGCAAACCCCGCTTAGGGCGAGCAATATTTAAGTAATTCATAAAATTTCTATTACACTTCTCCCGTCAGCTCAGCTAATCCTTTCTTGGAAAAATCGCTTTGATATCTTGAAGGTAACAGAGAAATAATAATGAGGCATAAATCCTGAGAACAAGTGATAAAGGTAATTTTTATTCAAAAACTTTAAGCTTTTATCGAAATCATCAGGGGTTAAAATTCCATATTTCAGGCCATGCGTTTTCTTCAGTAAACAATGACACAAGAAAGAGACAGTAAGACATTCGGAACCAAAGAATTGAACAACTTCTTCGATATATTGTATAAAATTATTTAAAAAAAAATATTTATATATATACAGTATTTGAAAGTATATGAAGTAGTATATGAAATTTTATAGTTTTTCCAATCAAAATGGCGTCAGGGGTTACTTGACAAATTTTGTTCGGGGTAGGTATACTAATTGATTAGCGATTTATTAAAGTAGTTCTTGTTACATTTAAGGTTGGAACAGAAAGTATGTACAAAGAATTAATCTTACTTATTGTTATTTTTAAGTTTTTTTAATCTTTAAAATAAGAGAATTAAAATTGTTACATTTATCAAAGTTCTTTGCGAGCAAAGAATGGATCTCAAATTTAAGTTTGTTTATATTAAATAAAAAGTTTCAATCATTTAGTAAATTTTTGTGTTTTATTAAATACTAATCCTCTTTATTTACACAAATATCTGCCTAGGTCAACCTACCCCATGCGTATGGTCAACTTACCCCGGACATGGGGTCGGTTGACCAAGTGTCAGGAGTTTATAAAATCGGCTAAATAAGTATTATGATAATGAATATATAGGTCATATTATAGTGTTTTAGGTACCTGAACAGTTCTATCTGTAGTAATTGTTGTTTTTGTCATATTAGGTTAAACATCAGAGCTTAAGTCAAAAGTTAGTCAACCATCCCCGGTCTCCATTACTAAGAATGTCAATTTGAACATTTTTAATAGAGGTATACCATAATACAAATTGCAATAAAAACCCCTCTCCTTCTCCTTTTTTTTTTCTGAAAAAGAGTTCAGTATTAAAATAAGAGACTTTTACTTTTAGACCTCCTTCACACTAGACAACTAAGTTGAATCAACTTTCAAACGGACGGAGGTGTAACTAGGTAGAAAAGTGAAGGAATCGGCCGTCATCCTTCACACGATTGTTCACTGTGCTCGGCCCACCAGGCACATATGCCGCTAACATTCTCATCTTTGACCGATGAGTCAACTTCTTAGTTGATTCAACTCATCCAGTCATTGCCAAGTGTTCGCTCTACACACGAGTAAAGTAGTTGAGTCAACTTGGTTCAATGGGGTCGTTTCCAAAAATTTAAAAGTATTTTTTTCTGAAAGAGCATGCTTAAAAATAAAGGATCTGACCATTTTTTAAATAATTTGTTCAAGTTTAATATTTTTAAAAATTACTTAAATCGATGCGCTTTCATTGTTTACGTTTCTGTCGTGTGACATCACAAATGATGAAATGCTATTCAGTGTTGCCATTCACGGAGAAAAATATTTAATTCGCATCTTTACTCACGTGTATTGGCAACAATAGGGTTGATAGCAAGCGTAGAGCGCAATATTTAATTCGCCTCTTAATTATCATAACGTGGAAACGCGAAAGAAAGATGCGCCAAATTGCATATTTGTGACGTCATAATGACCACGCCTTATTTTCAAAATCGGACATTTTTAAAAATTAATTAAAAAATAACTGCTGGGAAAATGAAAGTATTTTCTGGGTGCATGTTATTTCTTTTACTCATTTTATCAACTTCAGTGACTAAAAGTACTACTTTTGACTGAAGGAAACAACCCCATTGTAACAGTTTTGTACTGAAGCTGTTTGAATAAATTCGGCTTACTAGAAGAAAAGTTGGTTCAACTAAGCTGCCTCGTGTGAACAGAACAAAAGACACCAGTCAACTAGTTGACAGGCAACGTTTCGAAAAGTTGATTCAACTAACCGCCTCATGTGTAGGAGGTCATACGTCTCTGCAGAAGCGTCTGGTAACATCCACATCAATATTATAAACTGCTTAATCAACTCACATTTTTGTCGCTTCCGTAAAAAGATGGAATGAGCTTTTTTGATACTAAACGATTCATGAGAACATCTTCACAGGGATAAATGCATTTCCTCAGTGGTTAAAATCTTATGAGTAGTGTAAAAACATTTTCTGAATGACCTGCAGTCAATGATTCTGTTCTAGAGTGCTGGTCGAAATTGTGGACACTTTTTAATTTTGTTAATTTTGCATGTTTATAGAAAATGTTATGTTAAACAAATTGCTAACTCGTCTATATCATTTTAAAGAGTATTGAATGCTCAATTTGATGAACAAAATGATGTTCACATATTTTATTTTTTTTTGAAATACAAAAAAAATTAAGCGGCAATTGTTGTAATCTGATTGAATAATAATGATCTGTCGGTAGATAAAAGCACAATAATAAATTGCTCCTACAAAAAACATGTTAGATTCTGCTGGTACTTACTAACATTTGATTAGTTCTGAGATCAAGAACAGTGATTATTCAGTACTGTTAGACAGTACAAAAATCTCTGTAACTGTGTTTGTTAAAATACTCATGTAACTGTTGTATTTCATATACTTGAGTTTTGTTTTTTGTATTGAGGTGAGTATTAAACCTCTTTTGAATTATGTATATGAGTTTTCATTTTGCGAAACGTAGCATTTTCGATAAGTATACAAAGTCCTTAAAAATTTCCAAAAGTAATTTTGCTCATTATTACACTTTTTTTGCAAGATCTACTACATGTTATTTTCAAGCCTATCTGACACAATAGGAGCACAAAAAAAAAAATTTAAATTAATTTGTTTCTTTTGAAAAGACATGTTCTAGCTGCTCAAAACTGTTTTACAAAATTTTGTGCAGAAGAGTACTTGCAGGGTATGTTCGAATAGAGCAGCCGATTAGCCGCCGACTAATCAGGCGCGTTCTAATATTACTTTCCCAGCACGTCGTCCTTTTTCCATTCTACCCTAAAAAAGTACCAAATTAGTTTCAAAACCCAGGTTTCTCCGATGTCCTAAACTCTTTTTCATCAGTAATTTTATAAAATTCTAGCTAATGAATCTTGAATCCATGAGGTTACTTGTAGCCCAAAAATACGTAAATGCTTTCTCTTATTCAAAAAGTTTTTCCTCTCCCCTGTCATTATGACTCTCTCTTTTTCTAAATAACAGTAAACATTTTATTTACTTTTCATGTCAAGAAAATTTTAGATGTTCAACGCAATAAGCAGCTATAAAATTATGCAATTATCCTTCAGTGAAACATTAACTACAGATGATTGGCAAGGCGTTTTATTTTTCTGTAAATCGTCTGCAGAGTTAAATGCGCTCATAAGTTTTAACGCTCATAAGTTCGGACATACTTCTAATGTAAAATGACTCAAATGCAGAGAAACTTGCTCCGAAATATGCAAAAATAGTTATTACTATAACTAGAAACATCATAATCGTTTCCAGTTCAGATACCGATTATTTCATATCTTTAAACCGACCATCAGGCCTCGATAAAAGTTTTAATATCACTACTAGTTCCCATCAAAATGGCGGTCCCAATCTCATTTCATAATCTCAATTTTCGAGAATACCAACCGGAACTAATTTTCAAAGATCATCAGAAATTCTAAATGACATTATGAGGAAATGAAATTTGAAATAAGGTTTCATTGCTCTCATCGTATCTTCTGAAACGATCGAATAGCTTTGATATGCTTTTCGAATCATTACACAGTTGATGGAACGGAAATTGTTGTATCAACTTGGTAGAAGTTATAAGAATTATATTAAAAGTAATAATATTTTTAGTAAACAAACTAAACTGAACTTTAGAATTGCAGCTTTGATGATTGAAAATCCTATTTTATGTTGGATATTAAATTTTATTTTCATTGTGTAAAATACGGGGTATCCCTCGTCTAACATGGTTAATTCGTTCCGTGTAGTATCGAAACCGTGTTATACGAGACTTTTTTTAATAAATGGTTTTTTTGCTCATTTTTTAACCTAATTAATCACGTACATATTATAAATCATGTCAGTGTTTATTGTGTTATATCGAAACCATATTCCTTGTTATATCGAAACCGTGTTATACGAGACCTTGAAATAGTGTAAATCAAGGAATGTGCACCGTGTTATATCGAAACCAATTCATAAGGTGCAAATTTTATATTAGATGAAATTTTGGCTAAAAAGAACATATAAACGAAAACTGACAACCAGAACATATAAAGACCCACTGATTTAAAAATAAGAGTTTTTATAAATGGTAAAACTTAATCATTTCACTCACCTTAAATCAAAACTATTATGCAAAATAAGAAGAAATTTAATCAACTTTTCTTTCTATACTAAGAACAAAACGCATTCTATAAGAAAAAATATCTGCGTTTTTCTGTAGCAATAAAGTTCGTCTGAGCAACAAACAGCAAAACAAAATTTAAAATAAAATAAATAGAATTATTCTATCTATTTTATTTCATATTTTGTTTCGACTACATTTTTCATTTATCATTTTCCAAATTTAGCTAATGTTTAATCCTAATGTTATTTTCTTACAATGCATTGGAAACAAAATAATATTCATTTTTTTTCTCTTAGAATACCGATGAAAAAAATCAAGTACGTATGTATTTAAAAGTTAAAAGTTAGTGTTATACACGGAAACCAAATTTTTGAGCCCAAGACAGACAAGTTTTCGTAAAAGTTTCATAAAAACAATGTAAAAGCTTATTAAGTTGTTATCATACATTTTTTAACAGTGAATTTAACAAAAATTGAATTCTTTCTTTTAAAATTCGTGCTACATCAAAACCGTGTAGTTATGAATTAAAATTTTGCACCCTGTAATATCGAAACCGTGTTATAATAATCGCAAATTTGGTACCGCGTAATATTGAAACCGTGTTGTCGAAGTACCGTGTTACACGAGGGACGCCTGTAATTCTATTATGTGTTATATTTTTCTTTGAAACTTTCTGTTCATTCGATACAGATTTTCTTTAAACATTTTTCCCATTTAAAAATTTTCCCCATTAAGTGGTGCCATATTTCAAATGTTAGCATGTGAAATGTTCATTGTTAGCGTTTTATATTCTAATATGAGTTTTGAGTTTAGGAAAGATGGTACAAATCGACGGTGGGACGAAGGCATAAAAGATGCTTAAAAACATGGTTTCGTTTGCCAACTTCGGGGACTACAAAAAGTGATATTTTTCTGAATCCTTAGTGTTTACAGATGAAAAAACCCAATGTTCACAAAAAAATAGTCTCTCATAATTTTTTTTACAGACCATTAGAGATACATGAAAAGGAGTGGAACTGACAAGCAAGGGGCGGACAAATTTTAAATATATAAAAATATTATACATATACATTTAAAAAAGTATGCATGTACGTTAAAAACATTATGCATGTACATCAAAAAATAGTTTTTTTCAAGAAGCAAACTCTTCATTCTGAAGTATCATCGTCAGAATCACTGAATTCATCCATCCTGTTTTTGCGTATAGAGTTATTTTCCTCCTGAGAGTTTATACAGCTACAGTCACTAAAGGGAAAATTATGTGTATGAACAATTTTATGTCTTTCGTGTAATACATCTCTTCGAAGAACACCGAGTTTTCGTGCATTCATAGGAGACTAGTTTTGAACATTATCTGATGCAATGGGAATAGTGCTTCATTGTATTTCAATACTGCCCGCATTTATAGTTCATCCAATGTTCTGATGAACTGGGAGCATTGCTTAAATCAGTGGTGCTCAACCTACAGCCCGCGGATCAAATATGCCCCTTGAAGCTGACCCATGTGCTCCATCGTTGTATTCAGTAATTAAAAACAAAAAATATGTTCTTAAAGCCTTTCAAAAGTACTAGTAATCTTCTTTCGGTGTAATGAACTTTGAAGTCAAGTAGTCATAAATTGATTTCTGAAATACAGATGCAATAAAATAAGCATGTAGAAATAATGACAGAAATTTTGGTTTGTAATTGTCTTTCGTTTCCCTTATTTTCCCATGCTATCTAGAAAAACTTAAATCATATAAAAAAATTGATATTTGTTCTGGCCCACGAGATTCCTATCAATGTGAATTGTGGCCCGCAGGTAAAAAAAGATTATTCACCACTGGATTAAATTATTCAAGTATCAGCAATGAAAATTTGCTTGATAGTTAGTGCACAAACTAGGGGATACGGTAGGATTGGAGTAGAGTCCGGAATTGGTTGTTTTTCACTCCAGCTCCGCAGCCATGATAAAAACATTTGCGCTTTAAATTCATTTCATTTTGATTCAGTCATATTAATCTCTGGCTTTCGTCAATGTTAAGTCTATGAGATATGGTATTTCTGCATTTATTAATAACATTCATTTTTGTTTCTTGTCACCAAAACTTGAGAGTAAATTCAGAATCTACTCCATTTTGTCGATTTTTGGTGACATAAAATAATTTTTTGCTTTGTCGTTAATGTTAAAAAAAATTTAATTCTCGAAAAAATGCCCTTAAAATGGCTAATTAAAAAAAATATTTTGTAAAAATGTTCTCATCAAGAGCTTTTTCCAACAAAGTTTTTCTTAAACAAATCCGCTTTTAAGTTCGCTTTTTTTATTTTCCTTAGTTTTTTTTTCTCGCAAGCGCTGATATAAAGTGCTGAACTGTTCAAAGTTGAACGAAAAATCATTCAGATCAAAAAATGAAATACTGGAATGAGGTGTCATCGGGGAGATCTTTCAAAAAAAAAGTTTGTTTGAATCGTACGATTTATTAATTTTTCTTTTTTTTTTGGGGGGGGGGCAGGGGAGAAGGGGGAGCACATAGGTCGACCGACATACACATATTTTTCCCATCTCAAACCCCTACTTTCAAATTTGATATTTATTTAAATATTTTATCAATTGTTTTGACTTTTTTTGAACTAAGCAATATTTTTACGATACATTAACCTTAGCCCACTAAACCACCTTTTATGTCCTTATTTATTTTATATTATTTTGACGAGAAAGTAGGCTAAAAATGAACTCGAAATATCGTCTGTCATCAAAAAGCAATGTTATTGAAAAAGGAAAAGATAAAACATCGTGATATGAAAGTGAAATATACTTTTTAATTTTTAATTTATCGTCTGTTAACGTTTAATTTTATAATATTTTTTAAACATGTGCTGGCATCTGTTAGAGTTGTTTATGTTCTTAAGATTTTGTAGGTCAATTATTGCTATTCGGTGTTTCATTAATATCTTTTTTGTGAAGTAAAGTGCCTTCTATCTTTTTGTTGTACTTAACAATGTCTATGTGCGCTGGCTCTAGTTCTTGAGATTAAGATCGTTCAGAGCTGCGGATTGATACAATTTTGATTTCCTTTTAGTTACAAAATTACTAAGCAAAAGTAAATCATTTAAAATGTATTAATATATTTTGCAACGAAAGATTCCGCAAAACAGTAAAATTTCGGTTGAAAATCTGTTTATTAAATTTTTAGATTATAAATATTGTGTTTAATAGCGCCTCTTGAGAGAATTTTTTTTTGTGTTAGTGCTCACAGTCCACGGAACATAGTTCCTATTTCAATTACTAATTAAAACTTAATGAGACAGTTCCAGCGTGTGAACATTGTACTTTTCTATTGAGTTCATCATTTATAATAGATTTCAAGCAAGTTCACGTAGTCCCTAAGATTGGTAAACGAACTTGGACGATATTTGCGCTCGGCGAACAGACTAAAATGGGAGGGTTCTTAAAATTTCAAAATATATACTTTACTGAAACTGTATAATGTATAACATAGTAACCGCAATTACATATCATAAAACAATGATTCCGTTTTCTCTTTGCTTTAGAACGAAACTTACTGAACCCGCATGGCGATGCCCGTGCTAAGAAATTAAAAGATTTCTCTTGAATAAATTTAAATCCTCCCCTCCCCCTCATATACACTATTTGAAAAAGCAGTAAAAGTTCATTTGCAATTTTAAAAATTCCTCAAAAAAAAAAAAAGAAAAAGCATAATATTACATTAACAGTTGCTTTAAAATGTAAGGTAATCCATCAACGTTATTCTGTATCGCATATCTCGCCAAGCGATCAAGCTACCGAAACCCAACCGATTAGCAAGCGATGCGAAGTCCACAAAAACCCCGCTCTCTCCCCTCTCTTTTGAGGAAAAAGAACGTAGTTAAAAAACACATTGTATCTCAAACAAAAGAAAAATCCAGTCTCGCATAAAAAAACAAATTGAACTATATACGCAACGCAGTTTATACAAAATTATCGTTCCGCTCCACCTAGAAAAAATGTTTTAAATTAAAATCCGCATTGCAAGTACAGAAGGAAAATCCCGCTACCTCGTAGAAAAAATAATTTAACTCAAATACTCAGCTCAATTTATATAAAATGATCATACCGAACCCCCTAAAATGGTGTTTCTAAAGTGTCTCACGGAATTCCAGGGTTCCATGAAAATTCCCCAAGGGTTCCGCGAAACTTTTCTTTTAACCGATTTCAAGTTAGTCACATAAAAATCGATAAAAGCTCTTTTTCAAAGTAAAACGAGCTGATGTGTGCCTCACATGACTTCCTTTTACTCCATTTTAATGTCATTTTCCCATTATTGGCAATTTTAATGTGATTCAATAGTTTAATCTCTAAATATTAAAAACGATGGCCAAATTAAAACCAGATAAAAAAAAATCGCCAAATTTTCCGCCAAGTTGGCGACAAAACTTGGCGACCAAAAGACTGGCGATATATCGCCAAGTGTCCGCCAAATTGTAACACCACTTAAGTTTGCATTGATATTAACAATGATTTCCCCCCAAAAAGGTGCAAAAGACCCCCTTAGGAACATCCGAAAGCAACCAAAAGGGGAGGTGCACAACTAGACCCCACTACGAGTCTATGTACCAAATTTCAACTTTCTAGGACATACCATTTTTGAGTTATGCGAGATACATACGCACATACGCACATACGCACATACACACATACGCACATACATACAGACGTCACGAGAAAAGTCGTTGTAATTACCTCGGTGATGGTCAAAATGGATATTTCGCGTGTCTATACATTCTTAGGCACTTTTCCGCATGTGGTCGAATCGAAAAAAAAACTCAACATTCATTTGGGGGTGAGCAAAATGGAAATTAAGGGCGATTTTTGAGTGAAAATTTTTTCGCGAATACAATACTTCCTTTTTTGTAAAAGGAAGTAAAAAGAAAGAGAAATATAGAAAAGAATAGCTACCCCAACTCTGATTTCCGTTTATTAATCTAGCTCTCAGTTTCCATTCACGATTAGAAAATGTGTAAAGATTCAATATCTTTTTTGTCTAAATTGATGCAAATTTTCGTTATAAAGGGATGAATTTACCGAGATAGCAGTATAGGTATTGAGTTGGCAAATTTTGGAAAATCATCACTTTATATGCATTTCAAAGCCATAAAACATTATTGCCGTTAAACAGATTCAATTTCTTTTTCGTCTAAATTGATGCAAATTTTCATTATAAATAGATGAATTTACCGAGATAGCAGTACCAGTTTTGATTCGCAAATTTTGGAAAATGATCAATTTATATGCATCTACAAAGCCGTAAAGCATTACTGCCGCTAAACAGATTCAATTTCTTTTTCGTCTAAATTGATGCAAATTTTCATTATAAATAGATGAATTTACCGAGATAGCAGTATCGGTATTGAGTTCGCAAATTTTGGAAGATGATCAACTTATATGCATCTACAAGGCCGTAAAACATTAGTACTTAGTCTTTGATGTCAATAACACTTGACGACAATAGGAAAAATGCGAAGATTCTGAGGAATTGAAAACTTCTCGTAAGTTAGTCGAAGTTCAGAGTTAGCTCAATAATACGTAAGGGGTGAGAAATAAAAGGTGTTGATATACAGGCCTTTCTGGTTTATAAAGAAAGATCAATCTAGTGCAAGACAAAAGTACGCACCTTTTATTATTTTTTTTTTATTTTTGGCGATTTATAGTTTTAAAAATGGTTACCATTCAATCGTAAATTGTATCGCATCTATTGCACACAGGGCAATGAATTAATTATTTTACAGCCAAAAACAATTTGCACCAGACTCATGGATTTGGTTCAAAAAGAATACTAATGTATTTGATTTCAGCAAAATATATCACTTTGGGGACAAACTGACAACGTGACTTGGCGGAAAACAGTGTCGCAATAAAACTCTTGATAAACCTCGTTTTATAAGATGAAAATAATTACTTCCTGTCTTGGTGGTAAAATGTCGAAATAAAACTAAAAATCAAGATGGGCCTCGTTTTAGAATGAAATCACCTTGAATGTAAAATTACGCATAGGAGCTGAAAAGGTAACTATGCAAATTTAGGGGAAAAAAATGTTTTTTTTTCTTACTTAAAATGCTTATAACTACTTTTTCCTCGTTAAATAATGATTATCCGTCTCTTTTTTTCAGTAGGTTGAAAACTATTTTTCCTGATTTTTCCAATGAAACCAAATTTTAGTTGATACGATGATTATTTCTTGTAGAAACCATCCCTTTTTCGGTCAAAAATGAAAATTTGAAGAAAAAAAGAACTATTCTTCAACTTTCTTTCGAAACGGTCTGTAAACCTTCTCCGTACTAAACCTAGACTAAAAAATTCAACGAGATCGGACCGGCAGTTTTCGAGTTTACCCCCGAACATACAAATTTGGAGTTTGTGTTCTATTTAAATAACACATTTGTGTTCTATTTATGTAAATATTTGTTACATTTTTTTTCCAAAGAACAGTCGGCAATATTTTTTAGGCTCCTGTGTATCGAGAACTGAAGCCTCCTAAGAGCAGTGAGGTATACTGGCGTGGCCAGGTATGGGTCAATCTACAAATTTCTCTCTCTTATTTTTTGTCATCTATTGTACGATAGTTTAAATGCAAAAGCTTGCGTATTTAGTTCCCGCTGAAAGAAAAAAAACACATGATCGTAGCAGGTACTTATTGTTACTGTTGAATGAAAGACGCGTTTCTACAATTATCTCGAAAACTCATTTCTGAAGGTACTGTAGTTTACCAGCCCACAGCAGTGTAAATGTTTGTAAATGTGAAAATTATAACCACAAAATTGTTTTATATGTTCACTGACAAAGCGTATACTATAAAAACATTATCCTTTTTTTCTATAATTTTTCTAAAACAGATTTGTTGCTCATTTCATATATTCTGACTTTCTACTCATAATGCTATTGCGAAAAGAAATATTTTCTTACTTTTTATGCTTCTGTACAAAACTTCCTGCAAAAATAGGAGTAACTTTTCAACAACCGAAACCTAAGGCGGGAAAAAAAAACACACATGGAATTTTCTCCTGCACTTAAAACTATGTTGAGCGCCTGAGTCTCTCGTAGAAACTTTGATATCTAGTGCACGCGTGGATCCCTATATTTCATTTTTCGAATATTGAGAAGGATTGCAGAAAGAAAGCTCTCTTGGTATGTTTTTTTACCTCTTAGTCTAGATTTTCAAATTTGTGCCATTCTCGTACATCAAAACAAGGAGAAAAATTTTTTGAAAAATATTTTGAATTTGTGCCAAGAAAAAATGCACTCAAATAAAATTTTGTATTTTTGAAAAATAAAATAAGAACAGTCAGCGTTTAGTATCTCTTCGATCTACCATCGCTGCGTAGAATTCTCTCTCTCTCTCTCTCTCTCTCTCTCTCTCTTTTTTGGTATGAATGGATTTTTTGCCAGAATTCGAAAAAATAGCGGCTTAATATGATATTTGATCTTCTTTACTTAAAATAAAGCTGAAAGTCTCTCTGGATCTCTCTCTGTCTGGGTATCTGTCAGGATCTCTGTGACGCGCATAGCGCCTAGACTGTTCCGCCAATTTTTATCAAATTTGTCACAGAATTAATTTATAGCATGGGGGTGTGCACTTCAAAGCAATTTTTCGAAAGTTCAATTGTTTTTTTTTTTTTTTCTATTCCAATTTTAGGAACATTTTACCGATCAAATTATCACAACGAGAACCCGTAAATTACCAAATTATCATAACGTGGAACCGTAACAGGGGCAAGCAAATGAAGACAGCAAATTGGTGAGAAATTCATCATCCAGTATTTGTAAATATACATGCGAACCAAATGACCTTTTAATTTTCTACTACAGGGAAAACCGTGCGGGTACCACTAGTTAAACATAAATCTAATCTTTCCCAATGTAAAACTAAAAGTTTGTCTATCTGATTTACCGGCTGCATGTGATTTTCGAAAGGCCAACTTGACTGAATTTAATGACTTCTTTGGCAAAAGTGTCTTATAGAAAGGGGACAAAGTGTTACCCGAAATATTTTTATTAGTTATCTTTCTTCCGATTTTGATTTGAAAAAAAAAAGTCTCAAATTAGTTAATATAGCCAAGACGATTTTTTTTAAACATTTTGATTTAAAATACTTTTGACGGACATAAAAATATGCAAATTTTAATTCGTACTAATTGTGAATGCGAGTTGCAACATTTATATAAATGAAAACAAGAGTAACCCATTCAGGGTGCTGCGTTTTAACCTGCATAACCTTTATTTTCACAACCTTTAATCCTAGATGTATACTTCCAATAGCAAAAATGTTCAAAATCAGATGCAAAATCAATTAAGATATTAAAAGTTTGGAGCAAAAATAAAAATGAGTCAAAAAAATACAAAATTCAACTTTTTATACGGGCTCTAGGTCCCCTTACTAATGTTTAGAGAAACCTTCTCCATTGAATGGAACTTATCGCCCTTTCAGATGAATGACAGGTCGTCAAATTAAGAAAAAACAAGGTAATTATATTTTTCATTGCTGTTCAAAAATAAATGCAAATGTTATGCCTACGCATAAACACACTACAAAACCTAGAAAATTTTGAAAAACCACACGCAATACGCACATATAATGTCAAACACTTGTTAATCGCTATATTTTCCATCAAAAAAGTGCTAATGACGGCGAGTGAAAAGTGGTGTAAGTCACAAAACGCTGCGTTTCATATCTCGGTTAATATTTGTCGTACTAATTTTAAACTTTCTGTGTTGGAATTATTTTTCAATGGTGATTATTTCCCTAGGTTTAGATGACCTGGTGCCCGTATAAAAAGTTTAAATTTTGTATTTTTTGACTTATTTTTATTTTCGCTTCAAACTTTCAATATCTTAACTGTGCATAATCTGATTTTGAACACTTCTGCCATTGGGAGTACACATCTAGGACTAACGGTTGCAAAAATAAAGGTACTGCAGGTCAAAACAGGACACCCTGCATATTTTTTGATTAGTCGATATCCTTCTGGGGTGACGAAAAGGTACAGGAGTACGAAATTTTCTGTTCCGGTTACTTTGAGTCTAGTCCTGGTGCACTTGAATGTGTTTTCACCGAAATTCGAATTTATTCTTCTTCTTTTTTTTTTTCAATAATAAATAGTTTTACAATTTATTCTCTCTATGCGCACGATTTGGAGTATCTTTTTTTAATTTGGTACAACTTGAAATCCCGTAATAACAACCCATTCGAAGTTTTCCAGGTCGTGCCGTGCTTTAAAGCGCCTAAAACAACTATAAATGAAGTTATAAGCATCATCACATATATAATAGCCAATGGTCGAGTAACGCTCCCGACGTCATCAACAATGAAACTCGCGCCGAGGCATGATAATTTGATAATATGTTTTGGTAATGTTTAGCAGGGAAAGGCTTTATTGTGACAAGTCTGGACTGGATCTGGTAACTTAACTGTTTTACTGGTAAGACTGTGTCATTTCAGGGTAATGAAGAAACGACTTCGTTCAAATGTAGAAGAGAAGAAGCAATTTTCACCCGTCATACCTTGACGGGCGACTTTCTAGTTTTAAAATAAAGATTAAGTTATATTACGATGTATATGGACGTTAGGGGAATATACGATTAATGTATTGACAACGCACATTAATTGTCATCAAATTTGACGCTGAGGCTTGCGTAAAACATTACAGTTGTCATGTCATGTGTTCGGCATGAGAGAGAGAAAAAAAAGACTGCAATGAGTGACTCATGTTTTTTCTTAACTATTGTTCCTCTCTTTCTGTTCGAGTCAACATTTTGCATTTGAGCAGAGCCAGGCGTAAAGCTAGTATGAAGTGTTTCTTTAAACGACGAAAAGGAAAATCTAACCCTATTGTTCAGAAATTGACCCTCTCCCTCCCCTCCCCACTTGGTTGTTTTTTCGGAATTATTTTAACTTTTGAAACTTTTAGGAAATGTTTCAAAAGTTTTAGTTCCTTTCAAAAAATCTTATGCTTTCATAATTTTCTACATCTTGCATATTTTTAGATTTTTAGAAGTTATACTTCGTTTTCTTGAATGTTTTACTTTTTTAACTTTCTTTTTTGTCTTTTGTCTTGTTTATGTCTTCAACAATAGGCTGGCGCAATATAGAATAGAAAAGCTCTCTTGTTACACCCCCCCCCCCCGCAACCAAAAAAACCTACCAAAACCAAATTTCTTTTTAAAAATTAAATTTTTTGTTTGTCCGAATGATCTCATGTTTAAAATAAACCATTTAAAATTTCGCATGTAAAAAATAAAACATGTTTGATTTTCAACTTTACTGGAATTTGCTAAGCATGCAACGATGCTGAATTGTTTCATTACTCTCATTTAGTTTGAAAGTTAGTTCAGTGCGCAAAATTGTTTATTGACAAAAAAAAAAAAAATGGGTATCATAAACAACTTGTAGGTTTCGAGTTTGAAATCACCACCTTGCCATGATTTAAGGAATCAACCAAGAGGTAAAATATTCTATTCCTTGGGTAAAACTTAAACTTAGGTGATGATGTTAATGTTATTTCAAAAGAATAAGAAAAAGAAGACGATGAAAAAATTACTGTAATTAAGCTTAAAAGCAGGCTATACGTAACTGGATGTTTGTTTTACTTCTTCAAAAGGCCATTAGCCAGAGACTGCAGCGCCTCCTATAGGTTTTTTTTTCTTGAAATGCAAATAACTTCCGAAAATTTAAAGCCTACAGGCGATAGTTAAAAGAGTCAAAAAAAACCTAATTGTTTATTTATTTATTTATTTATTTTTTTGAATTGTGCTTCTTTATTACTTTTATTTTTACTCTAAAGGATCAACAAGTTTTTTTTTTTTTCATCTCACAATAGTAGAATCAATAAATTGATTAAGTAACTCAAACAAATAAGTAAATATTAGAGAAAAAGGAAAAAGCAATTTATTGGTTTTTTTCTGAAAAAAAACATTTTTACTGAAAATTTTTAGCTGTAATTTTTTTTGACATTTTCCTATCTTTCGCTCAGATCATCAAAAGACCAAGAGAAGGAAAGAAAAAAAAGAACCAGTCACATCTCTAAGATAAACTGTTTTTTATTAAACTAAAACTCATTATTTTTGCGCTGCCACTTTCAATTTATGAGGTCGTCGTCTGCAAAAATATTTGCTGAAAGTACCAGACAGAAATCAGGACAAATTAAATAAAATAAAAACTTTGAAATATTTCATCTCCAATAAATCGAGAAAAAAAGTAGAGACATGAAAAATCCCCTCGTCATGAAAAAAATATGAATAAATGGAATCGAAAACAAGATCTCGAAGAAAATTTTCAATATACTCCAGTCAAAAAAGTACAAATAAAATCCTACCCGTAACTGCTCCGACTGGAAAAAGATTGTGATTCGTCAATAATCGTGGTATTGAGCGCCATCTATGAAACGAGAATTAAGTTAGGATGCTCGGATAAATACATCGAATAGATATAACGCAGAAAGCTCTCCGACGAAAAGCTTTAAATCCTTCTCTGGCTAGGATCGAAAAACGTGTTGTGTGTATATGAACTAGACATTTTTCCGTTTCTTCGTGTTTCTGTGGAAAAGTTACTGAAGGGGGTTAGCTTCTAAAATAGGTAGGATACAACTTTTTTTTTGTAGAAGTTTTCCGTTTATTAACAAAAAAGCATTACATGGTGCTTTAAAAAAAAAAAAAAATCTTTGAAAAATACTTTCCAACTAAATCATATGTAATAAAATGTTCAACGAAAAATTCATAAAATGCACTGTTCTTAAAGTTAGCCATTTCTTTTAGATTTGTGTGACTTTTTTAGCTTAAACTTTTAGTAAAAAGTGTTTCTTTTTTTACTGAAGATTTACTGCGGATTTTGATATATTTATACTAATATTTATCCGGTTATTACTGCAATGGAATTTAGCTAAATAATTAGAAAAGAATTTAACTTAAATTTACTGATATTTTGAATGATTTGTGTTGTAAAATTCGACATTTTATATTTTTGTGTGTTTCTGTAGTGTTTTAAATGCAATGTTGTAATATTTTTTAGCATAGCTCATTAATTGCAGAAATTGTTATTCTGGTAGTAGTTGGAAGTGCAAACTATACGTAAGGTTTTAATTTCTACCTAGAGAAGTTTAGGGGTGTACAGTCCCGACAACTTATTTTACGTGTTAATTGGCCTGAAATTCACCTAAAATGTTAAATTTTGAATCAATTGGCGTAAAATTGCTCCTACTCAAACCAAGCCCTGCTCAATATAAAAATTAATTTTTATTTTTTCATACATTTAGTGATGGATGTTTGTTAAAAATAATCTTTTTTGTGTACACTTTGTTTCAAAACAATTTCAAAACATTTGTAATCTGGAAAACAAGAGAAACTAATAAATTTTAACTTGTCATTGAAAAAAAAATATGAATCAACGTTTTGAGCGTATCATGAAACTACGTCAATTTGCATTGTCATTACGCTTTAAAAATTCGTAACATTTCCTGAACCTAACTGCGAACTATATACCTTTAATGTTTTTACAGGAAATGAAAATTTATTTCGAAATTTTTAATTACCTAACATTGCTTAAAGGTTAATGGTATTGCTTTTTCGTTCGAAGTTATATGTCCCATTTGAAAACTTTTTTTCAGTGTAAGAAGAAATGTAAAAAAAAATCTGCGAATTTGTTACTTTTATCTCTGTCTACACAGACAATAACTTGCAAAGCCTGCTATTAGTGAAAATTAAAGTAAGATGGTAAAATAATACTAAACCGTGTAGTGGATAAGGGAAATTTCACGAGCTTGAACTAGCATGTTTGGAAAGCAAAGTGGAGGGCATCACAAAAATAATTAAACAGGGCTTTGATGTGATTCAGTGTTTCGGTAGTATATTTTTACCCCAAAACTAGACTACTTTTTAAAATAATCATTTTTTTTCCCTTTAATTCTGGCTTTTTTTTTTTTTTTTTTAACACCGTAAGAAATTAAATGCAACTGCTTCTTTACCTTCAGAGCTACTTAGCACGTCTAAGACGAAATCTGTAAATCGCGCTATTTTGTTAACAGCGCGTTGTTGCAGTAAAGTTTCGTTGCAGTTACTTTCTCTCGGGGAATAACTTCACTATAAGGCGATTTAATTGTTGAAAAATCAAGAACCGACTGATTTTTTCTTAACAATTTTCCTTTTTGAGGACTTAAGAAGCTGCATTTAATATTATCAATATAAGTGCTCTGGTTTTTGGTTAGGCGCTGTCTTGGTAGCTTTTCCCCTCGGATTCTCATCAACGGCTGAGTTTTGTTATAACACTAGTTCCGTTGCACGGTCTATCTAGTAAATAGAAGTTGTGTCAAGTAACGCATGTTCAACAATTAGGATTAAATAATAGAAAAGTAACGTAAAATTTCCCGCCAACGTGTAGAAAAATTTTAAGATTCAATACTTAAATTTGGACCTTTGTGGATGCTTTTAAAATTCCAAAAATTCTGTCATTTTTATTAATATGCATAAATATTCCATTTCACGGATTTTTCGGCGAAAACCCGCCTGTGTAAATTCCTGAGCATCAAAAAACCTCTGCACACATACACGTATACAGACTTTTTAATATATAGAGATAGATAAACTCATATTTGTTCTAATGTTGGTTGTATTTCATCAATCCTGATATATAGTATATAATACATTTACGATGGTATTCTAACTGAAGCGCTTGTATGTTTGGAAAAAAGAACAGAATCATCCTTTCACATAGACTAGCAAAAGCAAACCTACAAAATATATTAAACTAAATTCTCACATTGCTTTAACCTCTCGTGGAAGGCTTTAAAAGGTATAATAATGCGTAAAATAAATGCCTCCCATTACCTAGCACTGTAGGTTATAGTTAGAAATGTTTTCTTTCAATAGAATTCTATTTCAAATCTATTTGAAACTACATGTTTGGAATTCCTGGAATAAAACTAGCATTTTTACTCTTTTCTGTTGTAATGTTGAGACTCTAGACACGTCTCTTTTGATTTAGTTTTTACTTCACCAAATACAAAAACATGAATATCGTATAAATCATAAAGTAACGTACACATCGAAGCTTCTAAATTATCTTAGAACATATGCGTAATAGCGCTTCTTCGTGCTAACAGATTTGCTCCATATAAAATTAGAAAATAAACTACGAAGAGTTTAACTGAAATAGAGTGCCAATATATATCAAAGCAGAACTAAGACTCAAGTGGCGTTATGGTTCTTTGCCTTTTAGTGCAAATAGGCAAGCTAAAGTTTAAATTTCAAAACTGTTTTTATCATTTGTTTTCAAAAATTTGGATGTTTATTCTCATTTAATTGAAGAAGTATGCTTTTTCTGTTATAATATTACTTTTCGACGGCTAGTTGCTTATCCTCTCATGATTTTTGGGAAACTCAAAGAAAAAAAAAATATTTTTTAAATGTCTGTACAATTGATGTAGCAAAAATTATAATGTTGTAAACCAAATGTCTAAAAACTGTATCAAAGTAAAGCAAGAAAAAAGCGTCACTTCACGTTTACTAAAGAAGTTGCACATTTCAAACTGTAATAAATTTTTCCCTCAAGATGTAATAAGGATACACATAAACGTTAATTCTTTAAATATCATAAAACTTAGAAGTAGAACACAGTGTACTCATGCTACAACGAGATTTAAAATACGCAAAATGGACACAGCGCGAGTTTCTCACGCGGAACTTATCTCAGAATAACACTAATTTCTCGCTCATAACACAAAATTTTTCGAAAGCGAAGCGCAGAGTGTATATATCGACATTGTTAGCCGCTAAATATTTGCTTTTTGAAAGGACCTTTTAGCATTACTGAAGGTGGAAATTCCCCCTCTTTACTCGTCAAAACTTTGCTTTATTTGGGTGTACGTGTACGTGTAGCTATCATTCCGTTTTTTCCCATTCTAAATTTAAGAGTTAAATGAATATAATATCTTCTAAGCACACTGCTTAATATAAATTCTAAAACTGGGTGAAGATGGAAAAAGAAAAAAAAAGTTTCTTACTATTAAATAAAACAAAATGCATCATAACAGTATTTTATGTTGAACTGGTACGGCGTTGCACGGTCTTCCATGAAAATAAAAGTTGAGTCAAGTGACACATATTTACCAATCTGGCCTCAATAAAAGGAAAAAATACAGTACAATTTCGTGTCAACGTGTAGAAAAGAACACTTTTATGACTCAAAATTTAAATTCAGACCTCTTTGGATTTTTTAAAGGGTTGAAAGAAAAATCCTTTAAAATTTAACTGATAACTAATTTGCATTTGATAACTTATAACAGAAACGTTAACTTAGGTAGGGCACATATATGTCCCATGATGGATCTGAAAGTGTAGAAAGAATGAAAAGGTATTAATAACACTTTCTAAGCAATATGCTTATTTTTTGAGAAGAGAAGTTTAAATAATGCACAGAAAATTACTTTTAATATCCACGACATTGTTTTATTTGAACATGTTATTTTATGGCATTTTTGTTTGAATATGATTTGGGCATGTGGACCCCCCCCCCTCCCCCCCGACTGGCGAGTACATTGCGTAATCTGGAGTCCAGTGTTCTCTTCCCCGACGGAGCAGTGTAGTGATTATACGCTGGTCTCTTACTCCCAGAGGCGCATTTTCGAACCTGCCTCCAATCGGTGAATTTTCAAGATGCAGAAAATCGACACCATCCATGTCGTATGATTATGTGGCATGTATAAGATCCCTGAAGTACTCATTTGGCTTGGAGTGCTGTTGGCAAAATTAAATTCCTAGAGCAGTTTTTACATCGAATAGAGACCAGGTGCCTTCATTTGGTGGGGAAACTGAGCGTCAAAATTCTTGTAGTAACGGCATTTGCCGGTAAAGGTTCTACCTGAAAGATTGCATAGTATATTAGGAGATCAAACTAGGTCTGCAAAGAATAGTGCCTCTAACATAGCATCATTGGAAAAAAAAAAGAAAATATTCACTCATCGCAGTGATTTGGGTTGCATGTCAGCGATAATGCGTCGAATGTTGGGTTTCAAGTGTTTCTGGTTTACCGGCATAGGCATGCAACTTTACATATTCCCAGAGAACGTAATCCAGGGACGTCAAATCACACGGATGAACGAGGTAACCATTTAATGGTTTTACTTCGGAAAATTAATCCTTTGTTAAAAGTTGGAACTCCAGATTACGCCCGCAATGTACGCGTCGACCACATTGGCCACTTGTCCGAAGTCATATTCAAACAAAAATGTTGCAAAACTATCCATTAGGGGAAAAAAACAGTTTTGTGAGGATTAAAATATTCGTCTGTAATTTATTATAAGTTAAAGTTCTCTGCTTTAAAAAAGAGCACACTTTTTGCGAATTGTATGAATGTCTTATCTGTATAGGATTGTTAAGCCTTTCTGGCCTTATAGAAATTACTTACTTGCGATGGTAATCTATTGATTTCTGCTTCAAAATGCATTTATATTTGGGGTTGCAAAAAAAAAAAATGTGTGAACACTTTCAAAAATTGGCATTTTTTCAAATATCTTACGAAAGCCGGAAAAATTATTTTGTAAACTCTTTCATGTGAGGGGTATCCTGCAGTGCCTCTACTCTGTACCTCAGAGCCAAACTAAAGTAAATCACATAATATCTACTTGACAAAGGAGAGGAAAAACGTTTCCCTAGTGCATACAAAGGATGAGATTTGTGCTCTTTCCGCACTTGCAAAAAATTACAAAGATTTTTTTTTTTTTACATTTACGTTTATGTCTGGAAGAGGAATAGGATTCCAATACGATGTGCTAATAAACCGAAAATAGCAATTTTTGGACTTACGCTACTTCGGCACTGAGGTACAGAATTTGTCATTCAAAATTACGAGCAGAGAGGTGCACAGTCTCGCTATAGACCAGTGATGCCCAACCTTTTTTTGCCCGAGGGTCGACCCTCCTATTAAAACCATTCTCACGGAACAGAACACATATAAAATTTCAAAATATTTCATTCTTTTCTAAACAACATGGAAAAAAAAATGAAACAGGAAAGAAAATTACAGACCAATAATTGTTATTATCATAATACTTGTTTTATTTAATGCATATTTCTCACAGAGCAGTTATTGAATATTTGGCTCCAACTTTGTGATGTTGTCACTAATCGTGTGTTACTATTTGTAACATTGGACAACACAACGGTCGATAGATCATCTTTGCGGGACGGATGTGTTCCACGGGCAGTAGGTTGGACACCACTGCTATAGACTGAGATCTACAGGTTTTTTCTTTTCACTATGACAACAACGAAATGTTGTCACAGTTTCGCATTGAGTGTTTCTGAACTAAATTAATAAATCTTTTCCGAATGTATTTCTAGTTGAATTAAGTACGGAAAAAGGACCGATATCTTAAAAAAAGAAACAAGAGGTTGGAAACTAAAAATATGCTTTTGAGTTATATCACTATTCGTTGCATTGAATAATATATTTGGGAAGCAATAAATGAAAATTCCTTGATTATTTTATTGATGGCATAACAACAAAATGTATCATCTTTAGCAATTAGCGCAAATTAAAGAGTAAATTTCCTTCAGAAAATGATAAAAGTTCTTAGGAATAAGCATAGCTTTATTTGCAAGCTTTAGTCGTCAAAGAATTCAGTATTTTTGAAGCTAAATAATTCTTCGAAGCTAATGTATTTTTTAAAACTAGCATACGTTTGTGCAGTTAAATTCCGGACTTCGAATTTCAAAGCTCGTTTTATGCTTAATTTATTGTAATGGCGGAAAGTTATCATTTCCAAAGAAAATGAGGAAACTGATTGTATGGGATTTTTAATGTTTAAACGGAAGAGCTAGTTTAAGATGCACCTTATGATAAAGTGTGAAGTGGAAAATTAATCTTATAAATAGTTGAGGAAGATAAAAATTAAATGCGTAGGATTTAATTATAAAATTGTCTGCAAAGTCATTAAAATACTAATAAGTCCATAAAACGCGAAGTTCTTATGGCAATGCTGCGCATATGTTGCATTTTATTTTTCATCCCCTGCACGGAGTTACGGAAAACATTCGGTAAAAATGTTGATGATTAAGTTTTAATGTACCCAGAGAAGAGGGTTTTTTTTCTCACGTTTAAACTAGAGCAATCTGCTGATTAAATTTAAACATTAATGAAATAGACGAGAACGTAAAACGAATTAAAATAACTGTCTGAAGTTAAATAAAGTCGCTGAAATCCAATGGTTCCCTACAGTTGTTTAGAATTAATAGAATCTAATGGCCGCGGAATAAATTAGTTCTTACTTACTGAATTAAATAGGAAAAGTAAAATAAGATTCTTTTTTTAATTTCTAAAAATGCATTAAATTTTATGCTAATGCAATTTTTTCATAAAGCTGCGTAATAGCGCTTGCAAAATATTCCTACACAATAAATACTTTTTAATCAATGCAATGTCATTTTTTCTATCATTGGTTATCAAATATTCTGAAAAGTTAATATATTTTTGCATGTGACTATCTATCTGTCTATCTGTTATCGCATTCCTAGTGAACGACAGAAAACTGAGCATTGAACAAGGTATCGATAGATTCGTAATTTTCCAGGCTGCATCATTAGCTAGGTGTTATAATTGTGCGACTTTATTTAGCAGAGATATTAGTTAAAAAAAACCTAATTTTTCTCCTCTTGGTTCTTCTTTCGGAAATTTAGTTACTTTCTCATTTAGCCAATTTCACCATTCCTCATCATTTTCCCCATCATTCTGGCAAGTAGAGAAAGCGGAAGCGACTCGCAGAAAGGAAGGTCATGCAGAAAAAAACAAATGTTTTTCAAGTGGCGTAATAAGGGGCGTTTTTCGATGCTCAATGAAAAATTACAATGCGAATGGTTTGCTTAAGTAAAGCGCACTTTTAATGCGATGTTATTTCCTTATTTTCTTTTAAAGAAATGTAGTTTATGTCCCAAAAATGTCAATTTAAATTCTTTCACTGACTTAAGCTGCCCGAGGGTCAAGTACGGTTCGAAGCCCCAAAAGTACCCCAGCGGTACGTCCAGGAAATGGGGTGCTGCGCAAACCTGCTGCAGGCGAGACGGGTAAGGTCGATGCTGCGCAGCAAGCAGCGACTAGAAGGTGGCGAAGCCCCCGAGGTACAAGTCCAAGGGTGGTGTACACCAACCCGTCGCAGGCAGCTTGCACGCGCCGGGACAGAAGGCGGCTACTCTAGCAGTCTTGGTGACTAGTTACAATAGTAACTACTGATGCATTTTATTAAGATATCAACTGCCAGCAGTATTTTTTGGAGAACTGGTGCCCAACTGCGTGAAAATATTTTTTTAAATGTGAAAATACTGTTTATTATCTGCGGGTTTTCACACTTTCAAAAAGACAATTTGAATTTTCGGCAATGACAAACTAAATGTAGATAAATGCGCAAATTTTGACTTAACGAGTAAAATATCAATTTTTACACATTCCTATTTTTTCCATCTCCCTTCCTTCGAATAACATCAAACCTTCCAAGGTCACCAAAATCTGACTAGTTGAAACCTGGTTTTAAAACCTGTACCTACTCTACTTACTGATTTTCGGACTAACCCCACTTGCAGAATTTCAGATATATACTATTTACGCACGTAAACGAGCGACTGTAAAAGTCTTGAAAAAAATTCACCAACCCTCCCCTGTGTGTTTTTGGTGTAACCTACTTTGATCTGTTGCATTTGATCTGTAATTTGTTTGCGCGATTTTCTCGCATGTTTGTGTAATCCTTTTGCAGAGATGAGCGATCCTTTTTTTAGCTTTTACAAACATTGTTTACATACACTGCTAATGTTTTACCTGTAGTTTTAATGTATACGAGTATTATTTATATTTTAAGCAATTGCCAACAATAGAATCGCTTTTTCCTAGTTTCTGGTTTATCCATGGTTATCGTATTACCCTATTTCGAAGGTAATCAGAAGTTTACTGTACATGTATTAAGCATAAATTAACTGATAAGAAAACCAGTAAAGTCGGTTCTTTTGGCAGTATATTACCGTGCTAAGCACAAAAGTCGTATCTGCACTATTTGTCAAAATTTAGTTACGGTCACCAGGTGTTTCTTTGTCACATATTTCATCAAATTTGAATATTTTATGGTCATATGTCAATTGCAAATGTTTTTTTTTTTTTAAATTCTGAAAACGTTGCATCTGAATCTAATACATGGAGACACAAAACATGGATAAATGGCGTTTTCTCATGACTCGGCTGCAGATATGACTTTTGTGCTTAGCACGGTAGTATAAAGGAGTCCATTTTATAATTATGATAATGTGAAGAAATCAAATAAAAGTATGGCTCTTTAATTTCTCTCATAGCTAGCTGAAATAATGTACAGTTATGTCCGAAAGCTATCTTAGAACAAACACAAAAGGTAATGACCAAAAATAATGACCAAAAATCCTCTCGTAAAAAGAAAACAATAATGAAGCACAACTCTGGTGTCACATAATGTTCATGTCAACTATTATGCACTTCATGAAGAAAAAAAAAAAACAAGAAAAGCAGAACGCTTAGTGGAAAAATTTATTTGAATGCACCCTTATTTGGTGTTACCTGCATTTGATGTGAAATTTATAACAATCACTTCAGAAGATAAACCTTAAAATACTTCGTAGTTCAACGCTTTAAAAAAAAGGATAAGACCCTGTCAAAGTGAGAAATGAGCCTACACGGAGATATGATGACTTTTTGTGATGAAGATAGATTTTTGAACATCGTCAAAATACGGTACGTGGCGAGTATAATACTGCGGAAGTTTTGCGGACCACACCATCTGAAGTTTAATTTCTCAGTTATCGAGTATAATATAAAAGACAAAAATCATTCTAAACCTAGGGTATCATATTGATTGAATCTAAATTCGAGATAGATACAGAGTATATTATTCATAAAAATGTATCTTATGTTCTGTACATTTAAAATTGTTGTATATAAAATTATTTCCTCTCGTCACTAACTTTCTGATATCAATTTATTTTCATTAGCTTGAAGGATGATTAAATGTAGAATAAATGCAGAAGACATAATTCGTAAATTTGCATATTCAAGTTAATATTTTTTCGATTAGAAATATTTCTTCCTTTAGCATTTTTCTCACAGTGTAGTCCGCTAGAAATTTGACTTAACTTTTTTGTATTTTTGCAGATGTTTTAGTTACGCGTTAAAATTTTAACTACATCTCCCGTTTTCAAGAAAAAAAAAACATAAGCAGTGCCCTGAATTCGACATTCTTTTTAATATGTTCAATGCATAAACAGACAAGGTCAAGGTGAAATACTGCAACTTCTATTATACATTCTTAAAGCAAAGTTAGGACTAGGTACATGAGAGCGGATGTATTATTCTAGATTGGGGTTTGATAAAATTTATATAATGTGTTCCAAGTGTGAAAATCTTTACATAACCAAATTCTTCGCTTAAAGTACTAAACCCACCGGAAGTCTTTATCTGAGCAAAAAGCTCACACCAAGAAGAAAAAATAACAGAACTTTTTAAAAAATACTAAGCACTTTTCATAATGCACTAAAGCGATTAAAATAACTTTTCTGGGTCGGAAAGAACAATTTAAGTATACCTGTAGTATTCAATTATTCCAATTAAAAGACTACGCAAACGAAGAAAAGTGCGGCTCGAGTCAAATAGAGAATTTCTTATCATTTGCAATTACACAGCTTACAATCATAAATTTGAGTGTTGAAACATGCATATTTTTCTTAATGGGAAAGTTTGGTTTGAAATGATTTTAAAGTACTTTTCTTCGTTTGTGTCTTTTCTTGGAATAATTGAAAACTACAGTTATTCTTAAATTGTTCTTTCCGGCCCAGAAAAGGTATTTTGTCCATTTGAGTGCATTATGAAAAGTGCTTAGTATTTTTTAAAAATTCTGTTATTTTAAATTTTTTAGTTTCTAACAAAATTTTATTTTAGAATTTAATTTTTTAGCTTTAAGATTAAACAAATCATTTAGTGACATTCCGAATACATTAAGATACCTTAACCGATCCTTAAGATTAAACAAATCATTTAATGACATTCCGAAGTCTCTAAGTGGTCTAGTTGCTGAAATATAAGCAAAAGAATGGTTTACAACATACAAGTTACTTGCGATAAAGATCCTTATATATCTCTTTACTTGGCCCCGTTATCAATTATCAACATAGATGAAGATAAAAGTCCTAAGAAAGCAATGATAGTGGATATACATGCTTGCTCCAGATAAGCCTTGATTCAAAATTTTCATTATGATTACTATAACTGTTGCATGGCAACGAAATTTGTAACAATGGGTTTTATATTTAAACATTTAATGGGGAACTAACATAAAATTTGATGTTTTCCAGTCCAACCGAAATAAAAATTTTATTTTAGAATTTTAATTTTTCAGCGTTAAGTTGTACCTTAAGATTAAGCAAATCATTTAGTGAAATCCTGAAATCTCCAAGTGGTTTAGTTGCTGAGATATAAGCAAAAGCAGGCCTCAGATTACTCCGTGACAATCAGGCCAAGTATAATAAAAGTGCTTTAAAAACTTCTAGTTTAATTTTGTTTCATCAAAGTTGTTATTTGTTTCAACAAGTATTATTATTCTGTACAACATATGGGGCTTAGAATAAATAGTGAATGAAATATTTTCAACCAGAAAACGTTTGAAACATTTTTTTGAAGGAAACAAGATGGGAGAAAAAATGTAATACTGCGAATTCTCAGATCACTACTCATCTCGACTTGAGTTCTAAACGATTAAAATAATCCCGGAGAACTGTAGCTATATTCTACCGTGAACAGGTAAATGGAAGTATATCTGCAGCAATGAATTTTCGAAATAGTTTAAGAAACACGTTTTGGTTTCAATACAAATAATAGGGAAATGTTGGAATATTATGCTTTTTTCGCACTTTTTTTACAGCAAATAAGCGAGCTTTTCCACTAAAGCTAACGTGCAATAGATGACAAACCAACAAAAAAATGAGCGAAATTGCAGTTACCTGCTCACGGCAGTATTATGCTTTAAAAAATACAAAACATTAGATTGAATTTTGAGATTTTTAATTCAAATTAAAAAATCGTAATTGCGTTGGTTTACGCAGGATGCTGAGGAAGACTCTCACCTGCCGTGGAATGGCTGACTACAGACGTTTTCTTTCCTTTCTCCAACCGTGTTGGCGGCATACTTTTCTCTCCCATTTCTCAAAAAAAAAAAAAAAAAAAAAGAAAAAATTTTAAATTTTTATAATACTCTCCTGGCACAATGTGTAACCTTTTTTACAGCTGATTTTTTGCTAAAAATATTTTGAACTATTATTCCGAAATTGTTAAAATATTTACTTACGTTTATTTTTGCTCAAAAACTAAACAGTTTTCTATCATTCTTAGAATTTTATTCCTTAAATCTTCTTTTTAAAGAATGAAATTCTTAACCATTATGCTGGATGGAGTAAAAAATAACTTATTTTTGCATAAATACATAGAAGTACTGATTCGCTACACAATTGTTATTGACTGCGTTTGACATCAACATTACCAAACTTTACCAATTTAGACAGTGAGAGTGAAATGGATGTAAATGGACTTTTTAAAGTTTTGAATAAAACACGGACAAATTTCAAACCGTAGATTGCCTTTCATTGGATTTTTTTTCTAAATCATGCTGCATAGCATCACCTACTAAAGCTACTAGTACCATCTTCAGCAATAAAACAGATAAGAGTTTCACCTACTAAGTATGTTAGTTATTTCAAACTTTTCTATTTTGTCACGTTCACCCATTTGCTGCTAAGTGCTTCAATTTAGATTTTTTATAATTGAATTTCGGTGAAACTATTCTATAATCCAATAAACAAACGCTCAAGTGTATTTACAATATTTTTGAAAGATGAAACAAAATAAATAAAAAGTCTTATCTTCCTTAGAGAATATTTTGCGATGACTGTTTGAAAGGAAATAGACGCAGTGGTGTCAATGAAAAAACTTACTTAAAACTATTGCAAGCTAAAAGATTTGCGTATAAAAACGTATTCCCTTTTTCGAAAAAAATTTTGCGCATGAGGATTTGCTTTATTATAACGATACTATTCACATGTACATAACATAAAACCAATTACATTAACGTAAGCGCTTAAAGTTAAAAAAAAAAAAAAACTATTTTCTGTGTTATGTCTCTAAACCAGTCGACATCGAAGTCTATTATTTGTCAAAAATCTTTTTCATTTGTACTGAAATTAGAAAAAAAATATACATTTCATTTTGCAGATAAGAAAGAAAAAATATAGATGGTATAATAAAAGAAAAGGTTATAACTTATGTCATCAATTTAAAAGCAGAGGTCATGCACGCAAATATAATATCAATTCAAAACTTGAATTTGTACTTTATGTAAAGTTAACGTAAGAAATATGATAAACCATAATTTATGTGTCATATATATATAATTATTTTTATCTCGTATCAATAATTTGATAGCATACTACATATTTGAAAAAAAATTAAATAACTATATTGTGAAGTTTTTATTAAAGACATAGATCAATGTTGTTCTTACATTCTTATATGAACTGATATTAATTTAAAATTTTTGTAGCAATAGCGTAGAAGCACCGACTTTGGGTTACTTTTTGTTTTTGCCACTTACAAATAACATAACTAAGAAGAAAATTTGTATGGACATGAAATTAAATTTAGGGTTATAGGAAAAGAATCATTTGAGTTTAAAAGCTTATACAAAACATTTTAGCTGTAAATTTTAATTAAAAAAAACGTGCTACTGTAGTTTCTAAGGGATATCCCCTTCTATATTGCGCCACAAAAATGGCACTAGAAAGCAACTGTTTACGTTTCGTAGAACTACTTATTTGAGTTTCAAACAAAAGATATTATTTTTTTAATTGCAAGGCCTTTTGATATGCGAGCCTTTTTGGAGCATTGTTTTACACTTGAACCCCTATTCACCTTCTCCCCCTTTTCCCCATTCATTTAAAAATGTCACTGTGTAATCATACACAAAACGTCATTTTTATCTTCACTTTTGCAAATCTATTCTTCCTTGACTGCAGAAAAATTAACTAGCCTTGACCCATATTGCATATTTTGCTCGGTATTGTGTCCTAACCGAAATTTAGCACTCCTCTCGACGCGAGTCATGCATTAATTATACTTGAAATCTTATAAATATTGGTAAAAGGCGTAGGGGAATGTGGGGCAAACTGAAATAGCGGGTCAAAGTGAAATGGTGAAATATTTACTCCGCTTTAAGTGCCACTTACCAAGTAAGTAAAACATATCTAATCTGTACCAGTCACGAAAAAATTCCTCTAAAAATCAAAGCATATGATAATAGAAGCAATTTTAAGAAATTGATACTCATATTGTAATATTTTGTTGTAAGTCAAAAATATTTTTTGTTTTTATTTCAGGATGAGGTTATTGTTATTAACATTTTCGACTAGAAAGTCGCCCGTCAAGGACGGGTGAAAATTGCTTCTCTTCTTCTACATTTCAACGAAGAGATTGTCTGTTTGGTGATATTTTGATAGTTGAAATTTAACCCTAACTTCAGTGGATTAATCCTAAACCCCACTAAATAGCGTTTAAAGTTGGCCGCTTTTTCGTTCATTCATTCCCCTGAAATGACAGTCTTACCAGTAAAACAGTGAAGTTACCGGATCGAGTTCAGCCTTAACACAATAAAACCTTTCCCTGCATGTTAAACATTACCAAAACATGTTATCAAATTATCATGCCGTGGCGCGAGTTTCATTGATGAAACACGCGGGTTACTTGACAATCGGCTATTATTTATATGAGGATATTAATTGAGACCTACTAATATCCGGTTCAGTATTTATTTGTTCAATATTAAGCTGATTTGTACGAGTATTTTACATGCTTTCTACAGTTAGTCAATTGCACGCGAGGCAAAGTGGATGTGGCAAAGGGAAATAGTTCATTTCATTTACTTATTCAATAATTTATTAAGTCACCTACGTATTCGTTTATTACTTTTTTTATTTCATTTACATTTTTTCATTGAATAATTTACTTACACACACACACACCCTTAATCATTCATTCACTTATTTCCTTATTTATTCACTCTTTTATTTTTTAACATATAGTAACTTATTTATTTATTCATTTATTGTTTCATTTCCTTTTCATTTATTCATTCATTATTTTATTTCCTCATTTATTTGGTCAAAAATATCTTTGACAATCGAATAGAAAATATTTGATTAGAAAAAAAAATATTTTTTTCACTTTGCCCCATGAAAAAAAAGAAGTGAAAAATGTCCACCTTTTTTTAAGGTATAAATTTACTGCAAAAAATACAAAATAATGTTTCAATGCAAGTTTTATTGTAAATGATACTGTTTTTTTCTTGATATACCGTTATTTTCAGAACAAAATTCCAATTTGTTCATTTTGAAAAAAATAAAGTTATCTTAACTGTTTCGCTTTGCCCCACATTCCTCTACGAATAAGTAATACAAAACAATAACGACTTATAAAGTTAGAGTTCTCAACGAAAAGGAAAGGTGAATTCTGATTACTGTAGCATTTCAAAAAAAAAAAAAAAAATAGGAACCGTGTGAAACAAACACCTAACACACCGACAATGCAGATGCCGAATTGCATGTAAAGAAAAAAGCATAGGCAATCTATATTTGTAATTATCTTCGTATTGAATGATTGTACCTTACATATAAGCAGTGCTCTATTCGATGGTATACGGCATGCGCCTTCTGATTTCTTTCAAACAATAGTATAAACCCTCTGACTTTCAATAAGTTTATTGTTTCATTTAATTCCTTTTTTTAATCATATTGCAAATAAATAATTGATAGGCAATAAATGTTTAGTTTGCTAATATAATTCTCATCATATATATTTCCTTACGCATTTCCTGTTTTTTCTTCATCGACGAATTATTATCTTACCATGATTTATGGTATATATTTACGAAATATATATATATATATATATATATATATATATATATATATATATATATATATATATATTCTACATTTGAATCCAAGTCACTTGTCACCTTTCTTTTAAAGTTTCAGCGTATATACACTGCAATTTCTAGATTTATGTGCAGCATTGTACCTTTTGTACCTTCTGCTTCTTTTACGACTGTACTGCAGTGGGCAGGTAACTGACAATAACTGCAACTTTTTCATTTTTCATTTTTGAGCAATCACGATTTGCTTAATGCTTTCATTTGAGCGTCCTTGATGTCCGGCTCCTTTTTCAGAATGTACAAGGGCCCTTTGCAGCACCGCCGTCCACCGGAGGACGGAGCTGCTCCTCTGGTCCTAGCCTCCACTAGCAGCACTGTCCACCGGAATCCCCTCCTCCTAGGAGGTGGCGTCCATGTCCTACATACACACACGTCTACACACAAACAAGTCCTTACACACATACACACACTTAACCACCCAGGAGGAGGGGCAGGCTTGGGAGAACTTGAGCCGTTTCTAGAAACATTAGCCTCCAATGAGTAGGGTCCTGTCGCAACTTGTGATTGCGAAAAACATAATTCGAATTCAAGGTGTCAGAATTCAAATTAGATGTATATACACACATACATTTTTTTAATTGAGGAAATCGGTCAAATTAGAAGTCCATCATGAATAGGTAGGCAGAGCAGTGATAGTTTTTTTTTTTTTTTTTCATTTTTGCCATCTATTGTATTTCAGCTTTGTAATACAAGCATGCTTCTTTCGTTTCCGCTGAAAAAAAAAGCGCGAAAAAACGTCTAATTCCAACATTTTTATTATTGGTATTGAATCCAAAACGCGTTTCTTCAAATGCCTGGAAAATTCATTTCTGCAGACACTCCTGTTTGCCTGAACACGGCGGCGGCAGTAAAGCATTGCATATAATATATATTTTATCCTCCGTTTTATTTTTTTGCCCTTCATATGCTTTTTTTTTTCAGACAACTTAAAACACACTCACCATAACTTACAAACACTTCAATTTATCTATAAAAATCGTAGGAATAATCTCCCTCTTTTCATGTTTATCAATACGCTTAGTATGAAAAACGTTTTACAAGCCAGAACGTTTTAATTTCAAAATCTCCTAACTCTCTTTTCCTGTCATTCCACATACACGTGTCATACACCGAGGCAAAATTAACCTGAACATTAAACGAAGGTCATGCACACATTTTTTTTATCTCTTCCTTAGCTAGAAAGTCAAGAAAATGCTCCAAGTCGTTAAGCCGTTTACGAGCCGAGTAGGATATGATGAAAAATACGCATAAGTCTGCTCGGCTCTATTAAAGCTTTCATTACTAAATCGGTTGTTGAACCTCGACTCAGTATCTTTAATAAAAAAAGATGAGCATTTTTGCTGGTTATTAAGTTTGCTGTAGTGCGGAATTATCAATCAGGTATTAATAGTTTCGTTACATTTAATGGCTGTTTGCCGCAAAGGTTGTGAAATGGCT
Organism: Uloborus diversus; assembly: GCF_026930045.1. Classification (NCBI taxonomy): domain Eukaryota; kingdom Metazoa; phylum Arthropoda; class Arachnida; order Araneae; family Uloboridae; genus Uloborus; species Uloborus diversus. Next base: position 95,758,974 of record NC_072739.1, on the reverse strand, counting down.
TATCTAAGATGGTGATTAATTAGTGCTGTATGAAAGGATGTTGGTTTTTATAAATAGCTTTGGTGCATGACTTGTGCGATAAAAATTGATTATATTAGATTAATGAATTTTTATACCACGTGTCACGTGTTAGATTTAGCTGATGTGGCTCAACGTACAGCAACTTTAAAGACGAAAACTGAAATAACTGAAGAAAAAAAAAAGAAATGCCGGTCGCTTTCTTGCTTTTAACATAAAGCAAAAGTGATCTCAAATCGAGAGAACGCGGATAAGTAAATTTTGGTCCACCTACCTCCACCACCTATCGGAAGGCATTAGAAAATAATAGAAACTGACACAATTAGTTAATTTCTAAATTTAAATTTTGAAACTAACCAATTCAGAGTTTGATTTAAATAAGTTTGGATCCATCACAATAGCAACGCCGTCCTTGTATTGCCACCAGGTAGCGCTTAAAGATGTACCAGAAGTCTGCGCGGGCGTTTGAGGCCTCATTGCGAGTCATCGAATGGCAAGGCTTGCGAGTTGATCTATGATTGCAATTAAGTTACTGTGCAGTTACTTATGTACATTTCTTAATTTCTCGAAACTGTTTCAAAAATAACTGATGTAATGACGCTTAATCAGAGCGGAAATAGCGGATAGAAACATATAAATTGGTAGTTTGTTTACGTCATTTTTTTTCATTGAAGCATTTTGTTTCAAAACTAGTGGTACGCGCAAGGTTTTGCACGTAGTAGTAAAAAAATAAAAGGCCGTTTGATTCGCCTGTATATTTACAAATAATGGATGACGAATTTTTCGCCAATTTGCTATGTTCATTTGCTCGCCCAAGTTACGGTTTCACGTTATGATAATTTGGGAATTTAATTGTCCATGTTGTGATAATTTGTTCGGGAAAATGTTCTTAAAATTAGAATATAAAAGGAACAAAATCGAATATTTCGAAAAATTGCTTCGAGGTGCACAGTCCCATGCTACAGACTAATTCTGTGTTAAATTTCATGAAAATCGGCCGAGCGGTTTAGGAGCTGTGCGCGTGACAGAGATCCAGACATCTAGAGAGATAGACTTTGAGTTTCATTATTAGTAAAGATCAATTTTAATAATTAAAATATTTTCAAGATGCTAATAGAAGACTGATTGCTTGAGCGAATTAGACACTTCAGGAATTGAGCATTAGATGCGACATATGACAAAATCCACGTGGTGTTTTTAAGTAACACTAACTGCCACGAATTTAAATTTACCAATTACCTGTGACATACCTTTATTCAGGGCTTATTGATTTACATAAGAATCATGCATCCAGTTTTGTAATTCCTGTATTAAAGAGAAGGGTCATTCGGGCTCGACTAAATGTTTCAGTGACTAGTGAGCGAGCGTAACGAGCTAAGATCGCGCAGTTATCTTTAAAGGATTGCTCCCTAGAGTTAGCGAGCGTTAACGAGCAGGGGTCGGAGCCCATTAGTTCAAAATATAATGATCGAATCTTTAAAAATGAATATTTGATTTTTTTTTTTTTTTTTGTGATTCTGGATTTTCCGTTTAAGCAGAGCTGTTCCCTTCTTGCACCGATGTTTGCATTTTGGGAATCTTGCGGCTAAACATTTGGGACACTGGGAAATTTTATGCTGCCAATTAAAATATTTAGTTACCGTTTTCTCCAAGACATGTAATGGCGCTTCGGGTATGAGAGATCTGCAGAGATATTGAATCCGTGTCACATTCATTCGGCATTTGGTGACTCTAACTTACACAAAAACAAATTGCACTGCAAAATACCGCACGAAGGTGTCGCGACTCAATATGCTACTGTATTCAGCGTCATCAAGTGGTGGAACTGGTAACTAAATTAGTAAAGGAAGAAATTAAATTCTTTGGTGTAAAAAGTATGAGGTCACAAACGACACATTTTTGGTACGTACGGTCAATTATTTTTGGGACACCCTATAAATATACCAAAACATGTGATTATGCGGTGGATAGGGACCGCATTAAAAAAAAAATTCGAAACTTCACGGGGAGAATTAAAAAGTTGTTTTTGCAACACAGCTAAAAATAATTTTTTCACTCGGTGGATATGGACCGCATAAAAAAAGTCTCCCTTAGAAAACCCCTCAAAAACTTACTAATTTGCAATATTTACAGAAATGAAGATAAACCAAGTGATGATAAGCTTTGCCGAGTAGTCTGACAAAATTTTCTGAATAAGGAAATTTTTGGGAGGTCGCAGTGACTTCCTATCGGGGTGCCTATGTCATCACTTGAAGATACTACCTCGCATGCGTTTTAAAAATAATTTCGTCAATTGAATGCTAATCAGATTGAAATTGTAATATACCGCGCAAAAAAATTCTTACAAAAAAGTCGCATAAAAAAGACCGCTTAAAAACAGGTTTGGATGTATTATAAAATAAAAGCATAATTAAGTAACTAAAATCATACTTGACAAGGCAAAGTACACCGTCGCCAAAGAAATAACATTTTAGTTTGATTGCTTGTTTATACTACCGTCGGACGGTAAATGGCAGTATCTGCAGAATTGAGTTTTTGAGATATTTGAAGAAACTTGTTTTAGATTACATTCTAACAAAACGAAAATTTAGGAATTTGATGGTTTATTTTTTTTATTTTATTTTATTTTGTGTGTGTGTTTTATTTTCGGCGGAAATCAAGTAAGATAGTATGTACAATAAACCTAAAGTAATATAGATGATGAAAACAGATACTGCATTTTACTTTTCTACGGCAGTAATGTTCAAAAGATCAAAAAAGCATTTAATGCTTTTTTGATTTTTAAAGGTGTGAATTTAAGAAGCAATTTGAAGAACCTTTATTTGGATATTTTCCCTCCTTGATATAATATAATTGTTCTTCTCTAGTTATCATCCTGTTTTCAGCAAAATATGTCGAAATCTTCCGTTTCAAAAATTGCTGTTACTTTTTTTATATTTTATTCTACTTGTCATAGTATTAAACATATTATTATATTAGTTTTGACGGAGAAAATATCAAAGGTTTATTACAAGGACACAAAATGACATTAGTGGATGCTTTTTTGGGGGCACGCCCGGAAAATAAATCAGTAGGACAGAATGAAAGAAAAAAGATAAAAGTGTAAAAGAAAAGAAATTGTGGGAGAAGACTAGTATTAAGTTTGTATACTATTTTTGCGCAATTTATTATTAACGGATTGAGTTTTATATTTTACCTGTAATCAAAGTATCAGAACACCTTTACTGTAACCTCAATGGTTTTTTTATCTATAAATTTTGTAGCTTATTTTAATTTTCGAATGATATAGAAGGATGTGAAACAACGGGCTCAGACATAATATTCAAATGAAAAGGTCCGTACTTGATAGCATGTGTAAACCCAAAGTTTTGCCGTATGGCGTTGTTTTCTACCTGCTTACGTTAAATAAATTGCAGTAAATGACATTGGTTAGTTTAAAATAATTATTTAGGCACCTATTCGTCGCATAAAAAGTTAGTAGCAACTTTTGATACTAATTTGTTGTCCCTTAAACGAAAAAATTTTCATTATAGGAAAACGTATTAAAATATATACCTCTGATTAAAAAAGAAAAAAAGATGCATACTTTCTGCCTGTTTTGTTTTGAGGACAATTAACCATGAAGCAAAAATACTGAATGAAGAATACCGAGTGGATATTTGTATAATTGAAAGCAAAGCGATGTTAAGACTCGTACAGTGAGTGAACTTCCTGTTTCAGTGATTCTAAAGGGATGAAAGTCCATTCACGAAACCAATATTTAGTATCAATGAAGCCCATACTAACACTCCGCGATTCTTTTCCAAAAATTTTCGCGCTGCAGTCGTAGAGTTTGCGTCAGCAAAAAAATCATTACTCGGGAAAAACTTGCGTTGTAGCCATTTTGCGTAAGTCGGATCGCGTTGTAGCGGGATCCGACTGTACTGCTATGTTAACCTTACTCGGTTTATTAAAAGAGAAGTGAGTTTAACTGAGCTGCTTTATGTGAAGACAACGAAAAACGCCAGTCAACTAGTTTTAAGGCAACATTTTCGAAAAGTTCATTCAACTAATCGCCTCGTGTGATGGAAACCTTACAACCTTCACTGTTTTCGTGCAATTCGCACCTCGAAAATTTATTTCATATTTCTAGAAAATGTCAAGGAATATTTTCATGGCTTGATAAAGTCCTAGTAATCAATAATTGTGCTACATTCAATGATCGTGTTGAAACTAATTAAACATATTAATTTATTTTTAAGAGACTACCAGAACCATTTAATATGAAATTTATAGAACACATCTAACAAAACGGTATAGAAAAATAATTTTAAGTTCAACAATGTACGCCGTGGCACTGACTCAGTGAAATATGACATGAAATTGCTTTGCAACGCATTTCCTAATTATTTAAATTGGTATGAAGCCAATAATTAAAACTTTCATTCATGTTAAGAAGGAAATAAATGTTTTTAATCTATGTTATCTATCTTCATTTGCATCCATCTCATGGGGATAATCGTTTATTTTTTCAAAGAAATGGAACAATAAATTTGCTCGGTAGTTCATAAGAACGATAAAATTTTCCATTAATTGGACTTATGTATTCATTAGACAAAAATATATCTTGCAATGATGTTTTAAGTGTTTGGTAAAGAATTTGCTCCTCGTTATAAAGCGTTCTAGATTTTGCGCAAAATTTGAATTAAACACTTTTTTTGTTTTTGTTTTTTTTTTTCCACAACTGTTATTTTTTTCTTTCTTTCTTTCTTTTTTTTTTTTTTTTTTTTGAAGCATACAGTCTGGGGTAGTTAAAAAGAAACTTCCCTTATGCATGAAAGCCTAACGATCTATCAACTCAAACAATCGAAGCAAAATTTCATACATGGTTTATAAAAGGTATACGCTAGAGATTATATATATATACATATATATATATATATATATATATATATATATATAGAGAGAGAGAGAGCACAGAAATGTATGGGAGTGTTATTTATTGGTTTTGACTGAGATTACTTTATTGTTTTTTTTATATCACTTTCCAACTTTAAACGATGCCATAATTATTGCAACAAGCATTTTTCTTTTGTGGGAACGCTTATTTCTCAAAGCTTACAGCATAATTTTAACACGTGAATTAATTTCGTTTAGAAGAGTCAAACTTTTTATGGTGATAAAAGCAAGAAATAACATTTATCAGATACGCCTCTCTTTCCATACATTTTCTTTCTTGCAGCTTTAAGGTGAAATAATGCGAGGGATTTGCAAATAAAAATTACCTTCTGAAGAATCGTAAATCGATTTTTCACTTGTTTTCCCGTGAGTCTTCATATCAGGGAAAATTAATGTATTCGAATGTTTTTTCTTCCCTTTTATTTTTATAAGCTATTCTTTCTCACTGTCCCTTGGCATTCAGATGAATATTTTTATTTATTCACGCTCACAAAAGAGAAATGCAGCATATTTTTCGTGTACCGTAATCAGTTTTCAATTTTTCACGCAATTTGAAGATCCCGTTTACGCTTTCGTTTCTTTATTGCTTGGATTGTTGTTCCGGTCTAACCACTTTGTATACGTACATCCATTATTTCATCAGTGGCACAACTTGCACCGCATTTGGTAGCCCTGCGATTTTTGTATACTACTTATGCTTTCGCGCTTTTGCGTCTGTAAAAACTAATTGAATGGGGTGGTTTCCTCAAAAGTACTTTTTTCAGTCATTGAAATGGATAGAATGAGCAAAGAAAAAAAAATAACATGGACCCAGAAATTACTTTCATTTTCCTAACATTTTTTTAAAATTATTTTTTTAAGTGTCCGATTTTTCAAACAAGGCATGGTCTTGATGACGTCACAATTGATGCACATTGGCGCATCTTTCTACCACGTTATGATAATCAAGAAGCGAATTAAATATTCCGCTCAATGCTTGCTATCAACCATATCGCTGCCAATACACGTGAGTAAAAATGCGAATTAAATATTTTGCACTGTGAATGGTAACACTGAATGACATTTCATCATTTGTGATGTCATCGCCAGAAGCCGTAAACAATGAAAGCGCTCAGCTTTAAGAATTTTTTTAAATATTAAACTTAAACAAATTATTTAAAAAATAGTCGGATTCTATGTTTTTAAGCATACTCTTTCAGAAAAAAAAAACTTTTACAATTTTGGAAACGACCCCATTGCCTAGCAGCAGATTGTTGTAAATACCAAAATTAAAAATTTTGAGATAATTAGTAGCTATTAATAGTAGGAGAGCCTCTACCCTGGGTAATAAATGCCCCTAGCAGGTGATGTTTTACAGCATGATTTTGAAAAACTTTTGAATGAAAATCCTACCTATGGTGTTAACTTTACAAAAGTTTTATGTGACACTTCGTCTGTTAGTATATGTTCTCTACCGGACTCTTAAACCGGTAGAGAAATATGCAAGAGGGGAGGATTTGACATTGAATTTTTTACTGGTAAAGAAACTAGCACACGGTCCCAGCCTTGCTTCTGACTTCTTCAACAAGTCCTTAGTTTAACCCTTAATGCAGGGTTCTCAAACTTTTTTCGATTTACGGCACTCTTTGAAGGGGTTGATTGAATTTCCTCGCGGCATCCTACTCTATCTGTTAATATACAGCTATATCATGAACACCACGCGGCACCCCTCTGCTCCTCTTACGGCACCCCAGGGTGCCGCGGTACCCAGTTTGAGAACTTATAGAACAGTAATTTAAATAGTACTCTTACGTGACCGTCACGAAACATCACTGCAACGTTACCAACCAGGTGCAAACTTACGACGATTATCCTTCCACATCTGCACAACGTAACAAAGTTATCTGTCGCATATTCACTGACGTCGCTGTGAAGTCATATGAAACACGTCACAAATGTATTATAAACTGTGTCTTCCACAATTCTATCACTTTATGACTGTGAAGATTGTAACTTGCAGTAACGCCACTGCAGCTCTACCGCGACAAATTTTGCTGTCAGGGACGTGATCCAATGAGCATGCTTTTTAATGTACAACAGTTTCGGCCTGGCTGACATTTCTTACATCTTTGAAATTCACATTCATCCTTAGCACACTGTAAAAACATTTTGTGTTACCTTACTCCATAAAGACGGTGGCAGCTTAGCTGCCTCCGCTGCTCTGGAGTAACTTAACTGATAGAAATAGTGCAAAGCTAACCATGGTAATGTAATTATAGCGTAACATCTCACTCGTTTCAGCATACGTTTACGCCTGAATGTTCTGTATGCTTGCAGAGAAGTTGCTTGAAAGGTTACGCATTAGCAAAAATCAAGCTTTCGTCTGAGTTTCTTAACAATTTATCAAGCTCATGCTTTTTAGGAACCTATACACACCAATTATTTATTTATCAAATAAGACGTTTCTATTGCACTAAGATGGAAAAATGACCCAAGTAGTGTCCGAACCCAGAACGCGAATTTCAGACAGGTCGCAGAGCAGGGTTATCAACGACAAATTTCGTTTCGCTAATAAGAGTTCACCTGCTCTGCGCCGATTCTGATCTTAACGCGCTTTGAATTCTGAGGGTCATTCCATACAGATTCAACGGATGAGTGCGCTCGACCATTTTTAATTTTTTTGAAACTCATATCCCAAAAAGATGCATATGAATGATGTTTAAAACCACTTGTATTTTTTCTCTAACCTTAACCCTTGATTTTTTAGAGGTCATCAAATGTCATTTTCGCAGTCAAAAATGGGACTTTTAGACCTTTGCATTTTGGCCAAAATCTATTTGAATTACATTTATGGCCGTTAATTTTACGCTTTGATTTTAAAGTGCATAAGATGATAGCCTTACATGCTGAGTTACGTGGCTGTAACTTAATAATTAAAATAATGGCAACAGGTTAAAGTTCAAGGTCAAATGTAAAAATTTTACTCATTTCAAAGGGTCATAACTCGCTTATGGGATAAAAACACAAAGTGAAATATGGCAAAAATTAATCACTGGAGTCACACTAATGAGAAAATATAGCTGTACGTGTGTGTTTGTTTACGCTTTATAAATTACAGCCCTTCAAAGATCAGAAAAATTGAGAAAAATGACATTTTTAGACCCCTGTAAACAAAAAGGGGATGGAATTAAAATTAAAATTTCTTGGCCAATTGAATATTCCATTCAAGTACTATACATGTTATATATATTGTTTTGTGTATTTGGTTTTTAAAAAAGATACAGGTCTTTGAAATTAAGCAATTTTGCTAGTTAATTTACGCACTAAAACAGAAATAAAAAGTGTGAAAACTTTATTGCACTTTCTTAAATGGCCTATATAATATACTAGCATTCCCGTACCCGGCATTGCTCGCGTAATGGAATTAGCAGAGGTTAACAGTGCTTGGTGCACCTAGTTTCGAAAATCCCCTATAATAATTACTTATTACCTATAACTTTTTCTTATTCGGGGAGGATCTCGGGGCCCCTGGGCTCCTTATATATATATATGCCCTTGTCCTTAACCGATCTTTAACTGTTATTAATGATCCTTTTAAAGTATTGATTATATTTGCAAACACAGGTCATCCACATTTTATTGTTATACCTATGTTTAAGCTAGAACTTCTTTGTATACAACATTTTTAGTTTTTTTTTTTTTTTTTTTTTTTTGGTGCTAAAATTATTAAACTGCTTGATGAAATGACTTTGGAGCAAGCTACATAAAATTGGCCGTGTTGAAAAAAAGTCTTCTCTTAAATCGATCCCTGCTACTTTTAATGTCTGTCCTTGTGACTTATTAACGGTTATTTCAAAGCAAACTTTTACAGGAAACTGCACTCTTCTAAATTCAAAAGGATAGTCCCCCTGTGATGATGTTCTTAAAAAATTCGTTTCTAGTTTTGAAAAAATAAAAGCAAAAGACAGAAACATTATGATTTGACTTGAGAAAAGCCTCGAAGAATCACGTGAGAAACAAAAACAATATCAAATTTATAGTTCGCTATAGACCAAAAGTTGAGATGAAGTACTGAATAAGGATTTGAATGGAGGAAAGCCTTCGAAAATAAGGGATTTGAATTTCAATGACAGGTTTTTAATTTCGCAGAAATTAAGAGGTTTTAGTTAATTTCTCCAGAACTAATTGAGATTTCGAAAAATCCTTTCTTAGTGGTTACTTTTGTAATCATGCGGACATGCCTGCCAAATTTCAAGTCTGAAGCTTCAGCGGTTTCGGCTGTGCGTTGATATATATATATATATATATATATATATATATATATATATATATATATATATGTTATCTCAGGACATTGATTTTTATATATTAAGGCTAGCAAAAATACCCGGCGTTGCCTGGGTTAATAATAATTATGAGAAAAAATCGTTACTTGCTTTTGTTTTCTGTTTTAAGTGAAAGAATTTAAAACACGTCTTTTTGACGTGATTAAAAATCGAGTTTCTTCCTTACCCATAAAACAAAAATAGCAATAAGTATAAAGAACGAAATAAGTATAGATTTAGAAGCGAAAGCACGATATTTAAGCATATACAAATTTCCACAGTATGAACATGAAGTCTAAAACCTTCTCTGTATGGCTATTGAAGTACGAAGTGTTTAAAAAAATGTAGCCGTGCTCGTAATCCCTTCTTATACTTGCTTAAGTTATTTTGGGGAATTTCAATTATTGTGGGCTCTTGGTGCGATTTTACCGAATTTGCGAGAATCGTTTTGGGATACCTTCGATCATGCTCCCCTTAATTTCCTTACTTTGTAAAACGATATAATATTAATTTTCGTTACAGAGATATTGTCGCCAGATGCTGAGATACTTTTGGCCCCCATAAAATGGCGCTAAAGAGTTTCATCCGAAATGCTCCCAAAATAAGTAGTAAAATTTGGCGATTGTTTGAAATTGTGCAAAAAGGAAAATTAATGGAAGTTTTTGTGCTGTTTATGGATTTGCCTAATTTAGTTGCTGTATTTTTTAACACAATAAAAAAACTTTTTTTAAAGATTCTTTGATTGGCGATATTTTGTTTACATGGTGAAAGCTGAAAAACAATTTGACGCAGTCTGACTTCAAAAACCGCGACAGTTGAAAAAAATGCCAAATGCATCCGCTACTGGAATCTTTCTGTATTAATTTTGGCGAAATTTCTGCTGTTAGATTGGATAATGATTAAAAAATCCAATCAGCACAAATAATAAAAGAAAAAACCCATTAATTACACTAAAATTCCGTTTAAATGGAAAATAATCAACCAAATCTAGTATTATTAACCAATCTTGGGGGAAAAAACGTTACTTTAAGATTTGACTTGAGAAAAGCCTCAAACAGTCAGACGAAACACAAAAACATTCAACAATTCTAACTATGAACTGGGAGTTGAGATGATACACTAAATAATGAATTGGGTTGAGGAAAGCCTTCGAACATGAACCAAAAAAAGCTCATAACTCGTTTTTCATACAACTTAGAACTTTCTAACAGATGCCATCTTCAGCAGAAAAATAAGCGCTTTCGACGGACACACAATTTTAATATGTGCACGTATTTTTTCGCCGTCATATTGGGGCATTTATGCGAAAATGTGGACAAATTAGAACTAGTATGTTGTGGCCATCACGAAACTTTCTTCTATATTTTTCCTTTTTCTGATCCCTCCCCATGCTTGACGAGGAAGCAATATTCCTAACAGAAACAAAATTACACATGCAAAAACTTGACGACCATCCCAATGTCTGAATTATTGTAAAAACAAAACAAAGAGCGAAAATTGAAAGTTACTTTAAAAGCCTTACTTGAATTAATTACAAATATTTTATTTATTAACAAACATAAGATGGCAACAGTTAAAAATTTTAAATCATTGAGATAATATTTCCGATCATTTCCATACAATTAAAATCACGAGAAATACGCAGACGACAATCTATTACGATTTATCTTTCTTATTGTTGCATTAATAAAACTATTTTTATTCGCAAAAAAAAAAAAAAAAATCAACACCTCTTGGAGCGATTGGAGTCAAAATTGAACCAAAGCCTGTTTACGTATGGATTCACATATATTCCAAATTTCAACCAGAACGTAGCATTACTTCTTGAGATAGGGCACTCACAATGGAAAAAAAGAACGGGCGATTGCGCTACCCCCTTTTTAGCTGTTGACACCAAAATAAAATCAGCTCTTATACCCACTAAGGGCTACTTGTCAAAAAAATTTTGTTTGATTCCGTTCGTTATTTCTTGAGATACAGCAGTCACAATTGACGACAAAAAACGTTCTATAGCTCAACCCCCCCTTTGAGTTATTGACACCAAAATTGAATCAGCACCTGCTCCTGTTAATGGCAACATATGGACCAAATTTTGTTTGATTCCGCCAGTTACTTCCTGAGGAATAGCAAGCACGCGTAACTCAAAAAAACGTCCCCATTGCTCCACCCCCCTTGGAGGAATTCGCGCCAAAAACTAATGGGCACCAAGTTCACATAGGGGCACATATGTGTACCAAATTTCGTTCGATTTCATGCAGTAGTTTTTGCTGTAGAGCGGCCACAAAAAACTGGTCACACACAGACGTGACACACATACATACACACACACATACACACACACACACATACATACATACACACACACAGACAGACAGACATTTTCCAAAAATAGTCGAAATGAGCTCAGCACATCTCAAAACGTTCGAATCCGTCAAAATTCGAAATTCGAAAATTTGCACGAATCCAATACTTTCTTCTATATATTAGATATAGAAGAAAGTAATAAAAACGGAACTATCAATCGGATTTTTTTTCAAACTGGTCTACAAACCTCCCCAGTACCAAAAACAACAAACGGTGAAAGTTTCAGCCAAATCTGCCGGGTAGTTTCTGAGATCTTAGGGAACAAATTTACCAAACTCCATTTTTACTTTCTTCTATATCTAATATATAGAAGAAAGTATTGGATTCGTGCAAATTTTCGAATTTCGAATTTTGACGGATTCGAACGTTTTGAGGTGTGCTGAGTCCATTTCGACCATTTTTGGAAAATGTCTGTCTGTCTGTATGTGTGTGTGTATGTGTGTCACGTCTGTGTGTGACCAGTTTTTTGTGGCCGCTCTACAACAAAAACTACCGCATGAAATCGAACGAAATTTGGTACACATATGTGCCCCTATGTGAACTTGTGCCCATTAGTTTTTGGCGCGAATTCCTCCAAGGGGGTTGGAGCAATGGGACGTTTTTCGAGTTACGCGTGCTTGCTATTACTCAGGAAGTAACTGACGGAATCAAACAAAATTTGGTCCATATGTTGGTATTAACAGGAACAGGTGCTGATTCAATTTTGGTGTCAATAACGCAAACGGGGGTTGAGCTATAGAACGTTTTTTGTCGTCAATTGTGACTGCTGTATCTCAAGAAATAATGAACGGAATGAAAGAAAAATTTATCGGCAAGTAGCCCTTAGTGGGTATAAGAACTGATTTTATTTTTGTGTCAACAGCTAAAAAGGGGGGGGTAGCGCAATCACCCGTTCTTTTTTTCCATTTTGAGTGTCCTATCTCAAGAAGTAATGCTACGTTCTGGTTGAAATTTGGAATATATGTGAATCCATGTGTAAACAGGCTTTGGTTCAATTTTGACGCCGATCGCTCCAAGAGGTGTTGATTTTTTTTTTTTTTTTTGCGAATAAAAATATTTTTATTAATGCAACAATAAGAAAGATAAATCGTAATAGATTGTCGTCTGCGTATTTCTCGTGATTTTAATTGTATGGAAATGATAGGAAATATTATCTCAATGATTTAAAATTTTTAACTGTTGCCATCTTATGTTTGTTAACAAATAAAATATTTGTAATTAATTCAAGCAAGGCTTTTAAAAAAACTTTCAATTTTCGCTCTTTGCTTTGCTTTTGCAATAATTCAGACATTGGGATAGTCGTCAAGTTTTTGCATGTGTAATTTTGTTTTTGTTGGAAATATTGCTTCCTCGTCAAGCATGGGGAGGGATCAGAAGAAAAAAAAAGAAAAATATAGAAGAAAGTTTCGTGATGGCCACAACATACTAGTAATTGTATGGAAATGATCGGAAATATTATCTCAATGATTTAAAATTTTTAACTGTTGCCATCTTATGTTTGTTAACAAATAAAATATTTGTAATTAATTCAAGCAAGGCTTTTAAAATAACTTTCAATTTTCGCTCTTTGCTTTGCTTTTGCAATAATTCAGACATTGGGATGGTCGTCAAGTTTTTGCATGTGTAATTTTGTTTTTGTTGGGAATATTGCTTCCTCGTCAAGCATGGGGAGGGATCAGAAAAAAAAAGAAAAATATAGAAGAAAGTTTCGTGATGGCCACAACATACTAGTTATATATGTAGACTAGCAAAAATACCCGGCGTTGCCTGGGTTAGCAATAATTATGAGAAACAATCGTTACTTGCATTTGTTTTCTGTTTTAAGTGAAAGAACTTAAAACACACCACACACCTTTTTGACGTGATTTAAAATCTAGCTTCTTCCTTACTCATAAAAATAAAGTAGTAGTAAGTAAAAAGAGCAAAATAGTATTCATTTAGAAACGAAAACACGAAAAATAAGCGTATACAAATTTGAAGAATTTCCGAAATATGAAATTAAACTTCACATGTTTAAAAAGATTTATCAGTTAATAATTTTTTTTTTACATTGAGTCTTACCTTCTCTGTATGTCTATTGAAGAACGAACTGTTTAAAAAAATGTAGCCGCGCGCCCGTGATCCCCTTTAACTTGCTTTAGTTATTTTGGAAAATTTTAATTATTGTGGGTTCTTGGTGCGATTTAAAATATTACCGAACTTGCGGAAATCGTTTTGGGATACCTTGGATAATACTCTCCTTCCTTACTTTGTAAAACGGTATGTTACTAATTTTTGTTAAAGAGATATTGTCGCCATATGCTAAAATACTTTTGGTCACCATAAAATGGCGCTAAACAATTTCATCCGTAATGTTTCCAAAATAAGTAGTAAAATTTGGCGTTGGTTTGAATTTGTGCACAAAGTCACATTAATGGAAGTTTTTGTGCTGTTTATGGATTTGCCTAATTTAGTTGCTGGATTATTTTACAGTAAAAAAAGTTTTTAAAGATTCCTGATTGGCGATATTTTGTTTACATTCTGAAAGCTGACAAATATTATTACATAGTCTTTGGCTTCAAAAACCGCGACAGTTGAAAAAACTGCCAAATGCATCCGCTACTGAAATCTTTCTACATAAATTTTGGCGAGGTTTCTGATGTTAGATTGGATAATGATTAAGTGTCCAATCAGCACAAATAATAATAAAAAAAACCCCAGTAATTACAATTAAAGTTCCGTTTAAATGGAAAATAATCAGCCAAATCTAGTTATTATTAGCCAATCTTGGGGGAAAAAACGTTACTTTAAGATTTGACTTGAGAAAAGCCTCAAACAGTCAGACGAAACACAAAAATATTCAACAATTCCAGCTTTGAACTGGGAGTTGAGATGATACACTAAAAAATGAATTGTATTGAGGAAAGCCTTCGAACATGGAACAAAAAAAGCCCATAACTCGTTTTCCATACAGCTTAGAACTTTCTAACAGATGCCATCTTCAGCAGAAAAATAAGCGCTTTCGATGGACACATAATTTTAATATGTGCACGTATTTTTTAATCGTCATATTGGGGCATTTATGCGAAAATTTGAACAAATTAGAATAAAAAATTAACTATCAATCGGATTTTTATCGAACTGGTCTACAAACCTCCCCAGTACCAAAAAGAACAAACGGTGAAAGTTTCAGCCAAATCTGCCGGGTAGTTTCTGAGATCTTAGGGAACAAATTTACCAAAGTCCATTTTTATATATATAGAAGATTATACTGGAAAAACATATTTTAAGTATAAAAAAACTATTTTAATTTGATAACTTAGAAATATTTGGACATGAATGAGTAGTTCATACTTGATTGACAGCTTAAGTAATTAATTTATAGACTATCTACACACACAAATTTTCAATACACATTAAAATATCTAAATTGCCTTAAACATATGCAAAAACATTATATATACAAAATTTAAATTTTAAAAAGCGCGTTTTTTATTTCTTGTTTGAGTGTAGTTTTGAAAAAATGAACTCACCTAGTAGTCCTATAGTTGTAATGGTGACTCAAGTATAAGGCGTTTTGGAATGCTTTACCAAGGCACATTCATAATTTGATACTTTGAAAATGTACTAGGAGCAAGACAATCACAGGAGTTCTAAATTTAGTGATCAACACAAACTGTGTAATAACTTTTTTTACAATAATGGGCATTTTATTTTAATAATCTTTCCAGTAACACACTATTCTTCATACCTATTGCTAGGGGACAATAATTTTACAGAGATAATATGTAAATACGGTGGCATAAAGCAGTGATTAAATGTTGTATTGGGAATTTTATTTGCAGAGTCAAACCTTTCTTGCAGCATTTTTATAGCTAGTTTAATATACTGAATGCTCACAAGGATACCTGCAATGTTTAGTAGCAAAAATGCAGAAGGTATACATTTCTGTAGGAATTAAAATTTGACTTCTAGTAGTTCTTTGCAAGCTAGCCTTAGTAGTATCAATTATTTTTACGGTTCTTCTGATTCTGTTACAATGTCCATTACCGTGTGATATTGCATAGAAATGCCATTCAGCTCTCAAGTTGATATCCGTTTCGTGATTACATAAATGAAGAAAGTTCTTTCTATTTTTGTTGCGTATTTCAGTAAAGTATTTCAGAACGCCACATGCTGTGTCACCACCAGAACTATAGTACTACTGTGTGAGTTCACTTTCGTATAACTACAGTCAAGCAAGAAACGAAAAACGCACTTTTTTTCTTTCAACTAATGTGAATAATGTATTTACATATGTTTATGCAAATTACATAATTTAAAGTGCAGAAAGCATGTTTGTATTGTACCTTTTCCAACTCTTGTGTAAAGATGACAAGAGAATGCATGGTCTTTTAGAGACGTTTAATGCGATCAATATTTACAGCTATATTACAAATTACAGATTATTTAATGTTACAAAGATATTTTGAACTGCGAGAGCCACACTCCGCGACTCACCAGCTCTTCGCTCTACGAGTGTCTCCCCTTTTGATCTATTTATTTTCTCTTATATACGGGGATTCGTTTGGCGGGGAATGCACCCCTGTTTACAACAGTCAGACGATGTTGACAAAATGGGTAAAGACATTTTCCTTCTGCCGTCTGGGGTTCCAACTGCGTTGGCAAGATGGTTGAAAAATGTTCCCTATAGTGTCACAGACATAATATCACACCAAACGGAGAAAGTTTATGTCACAACTAATGTCCAGCTTCGGATAAAATTCAGCTATTCTAAAGATCTAATTTCGAACATTTCTCAGAAAAGGGGAGCAAAAACCGTATTTACGTGTGGTCTTATACTTATCCAGCTCCCATACTGGTGACAGATATAAAACACCCGCATAACATGTTTTTCTCACGATGAGTGTGGTCTGGGAACGAATTTCTAGATCGGTCCCACACATTGAATCAAAATAGCAAACAAGTGGAGGAATCGCATCGGTATAGTATGTATTGAAAATTTGTGTGTGTAGATAGTCCATAAATGAACTACTTAAGCTGTCAATCATGTATGAATTACTCATTTATGTCCAAATTTTTCTTAGTTATCAAATTAAAATAATTATTTTTATACATAAAATATCGTTTTCCAGTATAATATATTATATAGGCCATTTAAGAAAGTGCAATAAAGTTTTCATACTTTTTATTTCTGTTTTAGTGCGTAAATTAACTAGCAAAATTGCTCAATTTCAAAGACCTGTATCTTTTTTACAAACCAAATACACAAAACAATATATATAACATGTATAGTACTTGAATGGAATATTCAATTGGCCAAGAAATTTTAATTTTAATTTCATCCCCTTTTTGTTTACAGGGGTCTAAAAATGTCATTTTTCTCAATTTTCTGATCTTTGAAGGGCTGTAATTTATAAAGGGTAAACAAACACACAATTACAGCTATATTTTCTCATTAGTGTAACTCCAGTGATTAGTTTTTGCTATATTTCACTTTGTGTTTTTATCCCCTAAGCGAGTTATGACCCTTTAAAATGAGTAAAAATTTTACATTTAACCTTGAACTTTAACCTGTTGCCATTATTTTAATTATTAAGTTACAGCCACGTAACTCAGCATGTAAGGCTATCATCTTATGCACTTTAAAATCAAAGCGTAAAATTAACGGCCACAAATGTTATTCAAATAGATTTTGGCCAAAATGCAAAGGTCTAAAAGTCCCATTTTTGATTGCGAAAATGACTTTTAATGACCTCTAAAAAAATCAAGGGTTAAGGTTAGAGAAAAAATAAAAGTGGTTTTAAACATCATTCATATGCATCTTTTTGGGATATGAGTTTCAAAAAAATTAAAAATGGTCGAGCGCACTCATCCGTTGAATCTGTATGGAACAACCCCACTGAAAACACAGTGCAAGTTTCCTCCAACAATTTGAGATTTTAAAACAGCGATGCTAAACAATTCAAAATTCGTGTAACATTACACCCATTAATACTAGTAACCGTAAACATTTTTTTTTTACAGTGCACCAGCAACATTCTTCCATTACGTTCTATTTTGAACACTTGTACGTTTGTTTCTTTTCTTGGATAAGAAGAACGGTATCTATCGATCCATAAATTTCAGTCTGTGTCTTCTTTTCCTACTCGTCTTGGTTTATTTAGTTAAAAAAAAAAAAAAAAAAAAAAATAAGGGTGGAATCATCATCGATTCTAAAAACATGAGCTCGTTTTAGTTCATTTTCTGTACTTCATTATGACTGGCTCTTTTTTTATAGAGTTTTTACCGTTCATAAATGCGTCTAATTTTCAATACCCATATCCCCATACTTTGTTTACTGAGCTACGACATGAAAAAAAGAACAGGAAAAGTTGCCTCAGATGCAAATCATTTCAACAACCTATAGTCACAGAAGCCACTGCAACTTATTTTGCAACTGTCCTGATTGATATAATTCCCGCGTTACACATTTATTTAACTCGTTGTTTTGTTTTCATTTTACGTGCCTGTATTGTATAACTAATTTAACTGAATAACGAGAGGTCCAGCTTTATCAGAAGCCGAATCACCCAAAGTAATTGCGACTGTCCGGTACCGAACCAAATCCATTACCGCCACGCCGGTTCTTTATTAAGCAAAGCAGTTCAAAGTCGTTAAGGAAATAAATTATAGGAGGGAAGGTTTGCGATCTGTTTGTAAAATGGAAAGTCCACATCATGAGTTTTGAAATTGAAATTTATCCTTAATGAATTATTTAGTGAACGATGGATCTGGATGTCATATTTTATGTTGAGACCGTTTATAGACAAAGGAATGGTTATACATAATTGTTATCAATCTTTATTTGGAAGTAAGTGAAAGTCGAAAATCTTAGATTTAGCCTGTGCACTAAATTTTAAAAGTATAGAGCAAGCGGTGAAACGACATATTGCCATCATAACCATTAAATTTGAAGTAGTTAAAGCGAGCGATATAACCACTAATTTTGTAACATTTCTTAAACTTATATATTCTCAAGAGTGATATAAGGGAACTATTACTGCGGAATACAATGAACAAAGGCACAAAATTTGCAAAACCATAACTTCATTTTTCAGTCATAGTCACAAAAAATTCGATTTACTTAGTGGACAGTGATGTCGTTTATAAGAATTAGCTCAAAATAACGCACCCAAAAACTCAAGAAATATTTTCATACTATACTTGAATATAATAGAATACACAACACCAACCAAATAATTTGAATGTGACAAAAAGTAAATTATTTTTAACTGTTGCCGCAAATTCCATGTTCATTAATGTATTCATGATTTTTCGTTATTCGAATTATTGT
The DNA here is from genome assembly GCF_026930045.1 of Uloborus diversus. Lineage (NCBI taxonomy): Eukaryota > Metazoa > Arthropoda > Arachnida > Araneae > Uloboridae > Uloborus > Uloborus diversus. The sequence continues at coordinate 95,740,035 of NC_072739.1, read as the reverse complement.
TATGCTGGTCTACATAGGTTTTGGGTAAAATTGTAACAAACATGTTGTTTAAAAACTCTTTTTTCTGTTGTTAACGAAGCAAAATTACAACTTTTGTGGGAAAATCACGTACTTTGTTTAAAAATCAAAATACAATTCCGCAGTGCCTCATTTGCTCTGATTTATCTGAGCAGCTAAAACTGATAAACCTAACAATTGGTAAGTGTGGGTGGCTCTAATAATGTATTCTGTTATCAACTTTAGAGAATTCTGCTGATTAAAGTAAAATAAAAACACGGAGGAACAATTTTAGCTGTGTTTTAAAGGATTATTCATAGATTTTAGAGTAATAATGTTCGGATTAAAAAATTAAAGCGAACATCAAAATGAAGTTATGATTTTTGCTTCACTTTTATTTTTGACTTAGCACTAACCACAATTTCTACAAAGTGAACTTTACTTTTCTAGTTAGAAAGGTTTTTCCAGATGAAATAAGAAAAAAGGAAGAATATTTGATTGATAGAATGATGCAAGTGTTCGTTCGAAAGAAAGTAGTTTTGGATTTCGAACATAAATTTGTCTTACAAAAACCTCAAGCTAGCATAACGATAGCAAATAAAAACATTTAATTAAGGAAGTACAGTTGGCTCTCTGCTTAAGGACGATTTTTTGTGGTCCCTTGAAAGTTGTTAAGTAAAAAACGTCCTTAAATAGAATGCTTTTAACACTACAGTGGATCATCTGGGACCATGAAAAGCCTTCGTTAAATAGAGCGTCGTTAAACAGCGAGCCAACTGTATTCTGTTCTTTTTAACTTGGTTCTTTTTCGCCCATTAGATTTATGCAAAATTTCGCATTTTGAATGAAAATTGAACAGTTGTTCTTTTTATTCTATACTAATGATTTAAAGCTGAAGAGTTTGTCTGTTTGAACGCGCTAATCGCAGTAACTACTGGTTCGAATTGAAAAATTCTTTTTGTGTTAAATCGTTCATTTATTGAAGAAGGCTATAAGTTATATAACATCACGCTACACTGTTAAAAAAATTTCCTGAAAATAACGGATAAAGTACCGGCAGCAAAGTTGCCGTAAAATTACGTTTCCGTTAAATTATTTTCCGTGACTTAACAGAAGTTTCATTTCTCATTTCTCCGTTTAGTTCTGTTCTTCCATTTATAAATTTTCCGTGATTTAACGAAAATTCCATTTCTCTTCTTTCCATTTATCTATTTTTCCGTTTTTAAATTTTTCTGTGTCTTTACAGAACTTTCGGTTCTTGATTTTTCGTTGCGCTATTTTTTCGTTTCTCATTTTCACATATTTTACTGAAATTTCATTCTCGTTTTTCTATCCTATGTTTAAAATGATATATAATAGAAAAATAGTTAACTATTCAAAAACTATTATTTTTTTAATTTGTATTTATTAGTGAAATATATTTTAAGTGAAATTTTTTGCTTGATAACTTACCTTTCAAGCAGCTGTCTCGAAATTTGCACCTTCAGATGAATAAAAATAATCGAAAAGTACCAACAAGGAAATTAGTGGATTTGAATATAACACCAATTTTTGATGCTGATACTGTTCGATATTTCCTTCCACATCCCCTCGTACATATTCTGGCGTGGCATGGAAAATCATACATGAAAAAGAGAATGTTTTTATTTGCAGAATGAGTTAAATAAAATACCATTAAAAACCGGTTGACTTTATCATGGAATAATATACCTGATGGACCGCATATCAATTTACTGTGTTTAAAAACAGAATCATTAACATAAGTGTGAAGAATTTTTTGCTCAGATGATGTATACCCCCCTCCCCCCCCCCCGGTAATTTCCGCATTTTTCACTCATTGGAATAGCAACATAGATTTTTAGTGCATAAGCATTATACTTAGGCTAAACATATCAATCAGTTCGTTCTACCCGAAATGTTTTTACAAGAAACTTGCAATAATCTCAAATAAGTTGTTGGATGAGATCCTAAGGAAATAAATTAAATAATTTACATTTTTTTTATAAATGAAATCCCGAAAGGAGTAATGAATGTTTCCAGATTTCTAAGTAGTCAAGAAAACTTATTCTTGTCAAAATTGTAATTGTATTTTCAAAGATTAAGAATCTGCTATGCCTTTTCGCAAAAAATATAACAGCAAGAAATACTTTTATTTAGATATTCAAAATTTTTACTTTCAATCTGCCAAAAAAAAAACTGAGTGATTTTTTTCTGTCTGGCTCACGATAATCTCCGGTTGATACAAAATGTTGGCCATTTAACGTTTTAATGACTTTCAAGAATATAACGCGTTAGAGCAAAAACAGCAACTTTATAATAGTTCTATAAATTCCAAATCAGCTACTATCGGAATTCTATCAAATGCATATTAACATGAAAAATACATTTGTATATAAACATGTACAAAGATATTCAACAATACTTACATGTGACCAGCGGTGCTAAATTTAAGTGTCTCCATTGCATCTGTACACAAGTAATCCAATAGCCTTTATTTTAAATGGATAACACGAGATCCTAAAACTATTCTCACCGCTAGAACACACAATATGACTAACTAATAGAAGTGCTCGAAGTATTAAGCAAAAAAAATACACCGCAAATATATTCTAATACTGACTCAGTAAAACCCACATCAAATCACCAGGACGATCAAAACACATCTGCCTGTCTGAAAATGGTGCAAACATTTTTCCAAACTTACAAAACCCAAAGGCGTAAAAACAATTTCGACATACGAGTATATTACTTTCCAGACATGAAATAGCAAGCCATCTATTTTGTCTACGACATCTGAGTTGTTATTTTAAATAAGCTTTTAATTAACAAAATGTAACAGTGCGATTCAACAAGCACTATCAAAAAGCGATGTTTATCATAACTTGAAGGCTAATCAGAATACTAACAAAGTACAGCACAGCGGCAACCCTAGAAATGAAAAATTCTGTTTTCGTTACTTCCTTTCGTGATGTTTCTGTTATTGTAAGGGAAAAATACGTTTTGAAGCATTACGGAAATATTCTGTTAAAATCAGTCAGAAAACTACCTGAACTTTCAGGTTTTTTTGAACAGTGTATGACTAATAAGAGTGGAGCAGCAATAAATTAATATTAAACCAATAATAATCATGATGGGTTTTTTATTGTATCAATAGCTGGAACTGCTGATGTCCGAATAGCTCTGTCGGTAAAGCGCTTGACCAAGAACAATAGGTTATCGGGTTCGAAACCGGCTGCGCGCGGGAAGATTTGCCGCATTTCTTACGCGGCTCATTTAAAAATTGATTAATTTAAAACTCAAGGACCATCACTAATTTTTTCTTAATTTTTTTTTTTTTCGATTTTCTTATTTAACGGAAAACATCGATGTGGATAAGGGTGCATAATGTTTTACTATACATATATCATATACTTATCATAGCATGATGTACTTAAAATAGTTTTTTAATTCAATGTTTTCTTATTAACGCGGGTGAAACCGCAAGGCACAGCTAAAAATAAATAAAGGAAAGAATAAATTGTTTTTCAATATTATTACTGACCCAAGCAACGCTGGGTATCTTTGCTAGTCATTGATTACACAAATAAATAAGGTAGTTAATCCGTACGAAGTTCTTACTTGGAATTTTGTTAATTTCAGCAGTTAAAAATATCAGCAGATGCAATGTTTGTAACTTTGGTTGAACTCTACATTGAAGCAAAAGGATAAGTTGGGTGGGTATGTACAACTTATCCCTCCATTGGACGTCATATTCAAGTGCATTCCCTGTTCTATTTAGCGTTAACGAAATAATAGCGTGTACTAATGCGTAGGAAACAACATCAAATGCATTCATAGTGATTACTTGCACTTGATTGCTTATATCTTCTCAACCCTGCTTGAATAACCTAATGCAGCTTAATATTTTCTCAATTCACTTAATTTGGACCGCGCTCCTTCTCCTTTTCCCATCCCTTATAATGGAAGCGCGAGTAATTAGAATAACGTCAATTATACTCAAGAATAGCTCTGTCCTGTCAGGTTAAAATGACCTTAAGTCCCAGGATAGTAAATTACCAGTCAGTATAACATGTTCTGTTGATTAGCCGAAGGAGTAAATAAACATACACAATTCACCATCACAACCAAAAGTTTGAGATTCATTTTAATCAATCACGTAAATGTCATTGTTGTAAACTACTTTTTAATGTTTTAGCTCAAAAATAAGAATTTTTTTTATCTTCGTCACAATTAAATATAACTATGAATTCATTTTCATAGAGAACAATAAATCATCAGGTAGGGGGCCAAAATATCTCCCATTTTAGGTAATTTGCTCCCCAAAAGTATAATATTTCTTAAACTAGTTTGAAATTGATCTGCATAGTTGTGGTATTACATGGCTAGGTATTTAGTCGCTTTAAACAAGGTATCTTGTAAGAAAATAAATACAAATACGTAGGATTTTTTTAATTAGAAAACAATAAATGTATACATAAATGAAGAGAGCCCAAATATATCCGATTTGAGGTAATTTTGCTACCCCAAAAAGAAAAATATTTGGAAAATATTTTCGAAAGTGGTCTGCAGTTGTTACAATATTATTTCGTTAGGTATTCTAGCATTTTTTTTAAAATAAAATATCAGTTAGAAATATTAGTGAAAAATAGCTAAAAATTTAGCACTGTTCAGTTTCAAAAAAAAATTTCCCTAATATCGTCTCCTGCATTAAAAAAAAATGAGCTCGAAAATCAAAGAAATGAGTTAAGAACAATGGGGTCGTTTCCGAAATTTTAAAAGTATTTTTTTTCTGAAAGAGCATGCTTGAAAACATAGGATCTGACCATTTTTTAAATAATTTGTTTAAGTATAATATTAAAAAAAAATACTTAAATCGGAGCGCTTTCATTGTTTACGGCTTCTGCCGATGACATCACAAATGATGAAATGCCATTCACAGTGCAAAATGTTTAATTCGCATCTTTAATCACGTGAATTGGCAACGATATGGTTGATAGCAAGCGTAGAGAGCAATATTTAATTCGCTTCTTGATTATCATAACGTGGGAACGTAGTAGAAAGAAACGGCAAAGTGCATCATTTGTGACGTCATCAAGAAAACGCCTTGTTTGAAAAAACGGACATTTTAAAAAATTAATTTAAAAAAAAAATGTTGGAAAAAATGAAAGTATTTTTTGGGTCTATGTTATTATTATTTTTTTTTTCTCATTCTATCCATTTCAATGACCAAAAGTAGTACTTTTGACTGAAGGAAACCAAACCCATTATTAATTTATTTTTATGTGCATTTACACTCATTATTTAAGGCGTGTAGTAGTAGCACTAACAAGCTACAATCTTAGAAAATACAAAACTTTTGTCTCTTCGTCTGGTTACGTTTTCCGTGAAAGGCAATGAAAACACTTAATACATTTTAACCAAAAATCACCATGTTACTACATGAATGATATCCTTCACAAATATCACATTGTGCTTCATCATCGTCATTGCCGCTGTCATCCTACTATTCACGCACAGAGTACCACATCGCCTTCAGTCGAATTTAATAAATTAAGAGAAGACGGAAAGGAGCTGCTTTTAATTATCGCGTTTCTTTCTCTTGTTTCGTTTTTTTTTTTTTTTTTTTTTGGTTCGACCAGCCTTGTAAAAAAGGAGCTATATTTTACTTTTATTTCTCCTCTTTTTCTCTTGGAATATATTTTTACAAAACTGGTGACACAGCACTGATACAGCCTATGAACTTGATGTGGATATTGAAGAAGGTTTTTGATATTGATCAGACCTAGGGAATGTTGCTGAAAATTTTGCAATGGATGTTCGGACTCTTGTTCCTCCATTCTGTGTATCGCCAGCTGAGCGATAATTGGAACACTTTGGTGGACGACATTATTAACAGCCCAACAAGCAAATATGGCTTCCTTTACTGCCAGATTTACACTGTAAATCCAAACTCAATCCAACTTAACCAATAACCTATTACCCGTAGTTTTACATAGTATTAGTGAAACAACCCACTACTACAAATTACTAATATCTATAATGGTTAAAAAAAATGGTGTATTTTTATAAATCACTTCCCTATAGAAATAAAAAACGAGCTGATGTGTGCATCACGTGACTTTCTTTTATGCCAATTTAATGATAATAGCGCCTTGGAGTACGCAAGGAAACACTAAATATTTTCACCCCTTGTTTCTTGCGAACCGAAGCAAAAAACGTTTTACACAGATTTATTTCCCCGTTTTTGGAAATTTGAATGTGATTCAATGGTTATTTTTTTTAAATATCACCAACATTGGCCAAATTAAAACCAGATTTAAAAATTTAAAAAAAAAAAAGCCAAATATTTCGCCAAGTTGGCGAAAAAACTTGGCGGCAAATAGATTGTAGATTTATCGCCAAGTGTTTGCCAAATTATAACACCACTTGAGTTAGCACTGAAATTAACAATGATTTCCCCCAAAAAGATGTAAAAGATTCCCTTAGGGACATCCGAATGCAACCAAAAAGGAAGGTGCACAACCAGACCCCACTAAGAGTTTACGTACCAAATTTCAACTTTCTAGGTCATACCGTTTTTGAGTTATGCGAGATACATATGAAAAACATACTTACATATACACATACATACGTACTTACGAACGTCACGAGAAAATTCGTTGTAATTAACTCAAGGGTAGTCAAAATGGATATTTCGGGTGTCTGTACGTTCCTAGGCATATATCCACGTGTGGTCGGGTCGGAAAAAAAACTCAAAATTCATTCGGGGGTGAGCAAAATGGAAATCAAGGCCGATTTTTGAGTGAAAAATTTTTCGCGAATACAATACTTCCTTTTTTGTAAAAGGAAGTAAAAATGACCGCACCAAATTGAGACTCACGTGTCTCTTTAAAGTTTAGAAGTTAACTGTTGTTGCTTGTAAGTAGACGGCCTGTGCCTTATAGTGTTTTTTTCCCAAATTTTAATAGCAACTTTAAAAAAAAGAATAAGAAGTTGGCTATTTGTCTTACGCATGAATTTTAGCAATTGTTTTAGGGTCATAAAAGACCCCCGCATGTTATCCTGACTAAATTGTAAAATTTTCTTTGGTTTTTGTTTCTTTATTAAACACATTCGGAGAAAAAAAAATATCGACGATAAATTAATAATAGTTATTAGAATGACTGGTGAAATGAGCTAATAAAATCTTGTTTTGAAAATTATTACTAAATATATGGTAAATGTTTTCATTACAGACATAATATGACTTGAATTTCTCTATGACCGCAAATATGATCTTTGTTTTCAAATCTCATCGTGTAAAATCAGTGAATGACTGATTTCATTCTATCAAAGTATGAAAGTAAATAAAATATGTGGAGTGCTGCTTTTAATTCTGCATACACATAACAGCTCATTTCGTTTATAGATTTAAACCACACTTCTCTGCGCTTGCATTTTGTAGCCAATAAATTAAAATACCGGACTTAGTTTTCTAAGAATCAAAAGCTTTCTTTTGTGAAAAGTGAGTTTATGTCTGCAAGCCATGTTCTTGAAAACGTAGCACGTACAATGATGGTAAATGGAGCTACAATTGCTTCACCACTGCAAGAAAAATTTAATCAAACCTTGAGTAAGGATTGTTTTTCTTGATCGATAGGAAAGTGATTGAGGTGTCTATTATTAACCAATTGCTTACTTCCCAGTCAAGGCACATTTGTGTTTTGAGATTGAATACAAAACTTTTACTTTTTCAATTAAGTCGCGTTATAGCTTGTTCATGTTGCATCTTTTGATACTAATTGTTTAATTTGCCGTCAAGTGAGATTTTCTTTAAAATAATAAGTTATGAAGCACTGAAGTATAAGCACAGTATACATCAGTGCGTCTGAGAAATCCTAAGCTATAAGTTTTGAGTTCAAATCTAGCCAGTTCTCCATAGTTGTTGAGATTTTCGCATTTGAAGACCTCGATACAAGGAGATTACTCCACATTGTGAAACCAGGATTGCAGGGTCGGAGGGAAAAAAACCGACGGCGACTACAGGAACGCTACAGCATTCAACTCAGACTCCTTTAACTCAAAATCAGTCCGACCATGCAAGCACTGGCAAAAAATGCGGAAAACATGACTGACTCCGACTTCTGGAATTTAAAACCTTCGATAGTTGACTCTGACAGCCTTTCCCCAAAATCAGATCGACTCCGACCCCGGCGGCACTGACAAAACATTGTAAGAACAGATGAACATCACGCATATCTTTGTCGTAATTTTCATATACAGGGAAATCCTGCTACAACGAATTTCAAAGTAAAGCAAGTTTTGCGCATTATAACGGAATTTTTTTAAATGGAATTCAAGCAATATATTGGAAATTAACCGGGACTGAAAATTTGTTTTGCTGAAATAGATTTACAGGCGTCCCTCGTATAACACGGTTAGTTCATTCCGTGTAGTATCGAAACGTGTTATACGAGACTTTTTTAAAAATAACTTTTTACTTATTTTTTACACTAATTATTCATGTACATACTACAAATCATGTCAATATGTATTGTGTTGTATCGAAACCGTGTTATACGAGACTTAGAAATAGTGTTAATCAAAGGATGTGTACCGTGTTATATCGAAACCAAATTTCATAAAAACGAAGTAAAACCTTATTAGAGTTATCAAACATTAACAGAATGTATTAAACAAAAATGAAATTCCATCTTTTTTAAAGATAAATTTCGTGTTATATCAAAACCATGAAGTATTAAATTCAAGTTTCGAACCGTGTACACTGCAAAAAAAAAAAACTAAATTTTGAAGAAGTTATCCGTATTTTTTACAGAAAAAAACTGTTCGCAATAAAATACAGGATTTCTCTATTTTTTTTTAAATCTGTAACCCGTTGCAAGAGTTACCATCCCCTACTGTTACCATCCCCTCATCGCGTATTTTCTTCGAATCTTCGAAATTTCTCCCGCGTGTCTGGATTTTGGCTCTTGCGCTCGAGTTTTTGATCGTATATTTATTTAAAAGCAAGTAAGTCTTAAATCGTTTGAAACTTTCATTTCATCGCATCCTAATCAATATTTTATTATTGTGTTTTTGGTCATCTGTTACACAGGTATATTCGGAAATCTACCTTTGTATACATGTATTTCGTAGTAGTATGAAAGTATAGTTTCATTTTTCGATCATCAAAAAATAATAAATCAGCTTGAATAAATATCTTTAATGCTAGTTGATAACTTTATACTAGTAGATGCTAACACTATTTTTAATTTATGCTACTGTAAATGTGTGTTTCATGCTGAACTTGCATAAAAATATGTTTTGTGTTGTGTATTCTCGATTTAAGATGAATTATGACTCATACTAAAATGTTCCAGTTGATAGTTCTGTACAAAGTTTAATACAGTATTTCTGTTTGGAAATGGTTCGCCAAAATTATACATGTGAACTATGTTTATATTCAAAGCATCACCTTACATCTTGCATGAATTATTGCCGATCACATTTGAATCGCAATAACTTTGAGTTTCCTTGCGGTTATAAGTCTTGGCTTAGAAGATTTAAAAAATTCACAGCTTTTAGATCCCATTTGCAAAGAGATCATTCTGATGGAAACTGCAATATAAAGAATGTTGAATTAAAATACCCTTGACAATTGTGTGAACATTTAACTTATAGTAAAGTTGATACTTCATTCTCCCATCTGAAATTCCATATTGGTATTGATTTAAACCTACAATGTCCTTATATCAATTGTTCAGTTAATATTTCCACTAAATCATCTTTCACTAGCCATATGAGTCGGTATCACAAAAACCGCTCAGTAAATTGTATATCGAATTCTTATGTATCTGTTAAAGAGTAAGTTATAATAATCAGAAATTTGGTACCGTGTAATATCGAAACCGTGTTGTACAAGAACCGTGTTCTACTAAAGACGCTCGTTTCATTGTTTTGGAATTCATTTTAACTGGATTTCACTGTGTGCTTCATTCGTTGTGCGTGCAATACTTTTGGATATATAACGTTTTGAAAAAGCGAAAATCATTTCAAGTAACCATGTACTATTATCACTTTTCTCATAGAATTGATTCGCCTTGGCGAATATGACGCACCATTTATTTTCCTACTGATTATATTCGGTGAAATGTGAGTTGTCAGTGAAATACATGTGAACCTATATGGCGTTTATTGGATACTTGATCTTGATAATCGATAATGTTTCCTTACACTGCTAACTCTACTGTTAACTTCATAACCAAACCTCATTGCTCTACGGAATGAAATATTTCTTATCTTAATATATAAAAAGCTTCTGTGCGAACGTTTGTCACCATAAAGCTTTTAAACGGCTGGACCTATTTTGATCAAATTTTTTGTGTGTAATTAAGTTGTGGCAAGCATGGTTTTGAAGCGCGATGGATCGAATCGGAAACATTTTTGTTAATTAATTAATTTATTAAAACATTGGACGGTTATATCTCCCAAATGATTAATATTTATTTTTTAACCTATTGTTGAGCAAGAATTGAAATAAATATTTAACCCGTTGCCAAAGGACAATAACAAAGCCAGCTCTGCTTTTTGTAATGAAATTTCCTACTGTGATATGTTAGTTGAGAATAGATAAAACGTAGATAGAGAGTGAAGCCTTCATTTCTCTCCCTCTCTTGAAAAACAACGATTTTAAGTTCCTTGATATATTTTAAAGTACTTGGAAGGTCCACGCAATACGTGTGTTCTATCGTCGTAGTTGAACCATGTGACCAGATCGGTGCTTTAGGTTTTCCTAACCAAATGATCAGAAAGTACCGTACCTAGCAACATTTGTTACTCGGCTGAAATCCATCTGAGTTTTGGCACCAATGTCAAGAATACTTTTAAGGGTTATCTAACGTATCAGTACATTATTAAAGGAAAGATGAGGAATTTAAAGAAAAAACAAATTTTATTTTCGTCCAGATAAATTACAACAGGGTAGTTCTGTACACAAAAGATCAGTGCAGTGGAAGATCTTTATCTTTGGTGGAAAGAACAAATTAGGCAATATATGAAGTTTAAAAAGTCTTCGTTCAAAAGATCGGACCGCTAATCGGTCGAAGTTGGCTTCGCTCGCTGATCGGCTGGAATACAGTAACGTTGTGGCTTGACGACTTTGTCTATAAACAATAGAGTTGCGTGATCATTTGTTTACATTTTAAAGCTACTGTTAGTGTAATTTATTGTATTTATTGTTTATTTGGCGAAAGATTTCAAACTGCAAAGAACTGATTTTCGTCTTAAAGAGTGTTTAGTCATTTTAGTTGAAGAATGTGTTTATTTTACATCGGAAGTGGGGGAGAGAGGGATGAGTGATCTTCGCTTATTCAAAGAACTGTTTTTACCTTTAGCAATTTTTTATACGATATCCTTTCGATTGTTTTATTCTTTTTCATATGGGGGAAGTTGCAGCAAGATTTCCCGTTTGTTCTAGATGGGTAGTTTTTTTTTTACACTTAATATCTGAGGACGCTTTTAATCCTTTTAGTATGGCTGAAGGAACAAACCATCAAGTACGGAAGAAAAAAATAAATAATAAAACAACTGCTCAGTAGGCCTTAGATAAATCAAGTTGTAATAAATTTACGCATTCTGACACCAAGCAGCTTAAAACATTTTCTTTTTACTTATTTTTTTTCATCACGACGGTTCAAACGCTTGATAGTTGATAATAAATTTTTTAACTTTTCAATTTACAAATTTTGAGCAGAACAACGTCTGTCGGGTCCTCTAGTGTCTTATAAACATGGTAGTCATATGTTATTAACGTAACATAATATATGTGTGCAAAAATGTGTAGTTTAGAACGCAAGTAATTTTATGACTGAGATTAAATACTTATTATCAGTATTTAGTTACTAATGTTGTGAGAAGTAACTCACTTGTGCCCCTACACTGTTAACAATGCAGAAAAAATTTCAGGTAAATAATGCTGTAAAATGGAGAGTTTACGAACTACTTACAGCTCCAGTTGTAACACTACGTAACATAGGATCATAAGCATGTAGTTCTTCCTGACCCGATTTAGCATGAAGTTCCATTTGATTCAGGGATAAGCACACCGTTCTGCGAACAATGCGAAGGCAGGTTTGATCCCCGCTGCTTGTATCTGGTTCTCTTTAAACAGCACAACTAGCAGCGGCATTCTTGATTTTTCTAATGTAAAATTTTACGAAAGAAAGGGAATTTTACGAGAAAAAGTACTGACAAAATGGATGCCAGTACGTTTCTTCGTAAAATTTCAGGATTACCTTATAAACCTATTAATTATACTGGTTTTTATTGAGCAATCACATTGCTTATTGTTCACACTGGACGGTTTTGATGTCTTATGATTTTATTTTCCCCCTGCCTCCCTCTGCAGCACCACCGTCGACCGGCCTCACGATGCTGCTGCTCTAGCGAAAACCGTCTCCAGGTTGTGTCCATATCCTACACACACACACACGCATACATACACACACCTGCACACAGACACAAACACATACGCCTACATACACAAAAACACACTCGTGATTGCGAAAAACATAATTTGAATTCCAGATGTCAAAATTCAAATTAATTTTTAATCATTTTTTAGTTTTTTTTTTTTTTAATTTCAGTATCAACTACACAAATAATCTCAGATTATGTTTACGTTTCCGCAAATTTAAACACCGTATTACAGCAAGTATATTTGAGGCAGTGAGAAGCAAAGGGATGTAAGTGGACATTTAATGTTTTGAGTAAACCGCGTTTAAAGATAACGTCCTAGGTGAGTTTTTATTAGTTTTTTTTCTCTAAACCATGCTTCACAGCAGCACCTACCAGGGCTAATAGTACTAATTCTTGCCCCAAGACAGACGAGAGGTTCACCTACTACTTGTACTGGTTATCTCCAAATTTTTAATTTTGCCACTTCCATCCCTTTGCTTCTGACAGCCTCATTTATGAATTTAATACGAAAATAAGTACAGGCGTCCTCCTTTAGCACGGTACGTGTACAACACGGTTTCGATATTACACGGTACCAAATTTGTGATTATTATACTACGGTTTTGATATTACACGGTACGAAACTTGAATTTAATACTTCATGGTTTTGATATAACACAAAAATTATGTAAAAAAAAAAAAAAATATGGAACTTTACTTTTGATTAATACATGCTGTTAATGTTTGATAATAACTCTAATAAGTTTTTACTTTGTTTTTATGAAACTTCGGTGTTGGTATAACACGGTACACATTCCTTGATTAACATTATTTCTAAGTCTCGTATAACACGGTTTCGATATAACACGAAACACGGTTTCGGTGCAACACGATACTTACTTGACATGATTTTTACAGTGTACTTGATTAATTAGTGTAAAAAATAAGTTAAAAAGTTATTTTTAAAAAAAGTCTCGTATAACACGGTCTCGATATTACACGGAACGAACTAACCGTGTTACACGAAGAACGCCGGTATATTTTAGCAGTGCACTTGTAGGCTACGTCATATTTTCAGGAGAAATTGGTCCGCGAACTGCTAGTTTTAGATCATACTGCGAAGTCAACTACGATTATATTGATTTTAAAATATTTATTTCGCAAAGGGAATATTTTTATGCGTTCCTATTTTATTTTTGCAAAATAATTTATGTTCAAATGAAATACAATTGTTTTAAAACCTTATGAAAGAATATATAAGTGAAAGGGAAAAGCTTTCCCAGTATTTCTGCAAAAAGGTCAAACATGTTCTTTGATAATAGATGATCTCTCTAGTCCATCTGAGGGGAGAAATTTTGCCCTCCCTTTTGGCGCCCTACATTTGTCAACAGAAGAAAGTTCTTGTCACAACCGTTGCTCCAAAAGTGTCAGAAAGATGCCAAACGTTTTAAACATATTTATTTCTCAATACCAGTGCACTACATGGAAGAATTCCAAAAATTAATTGCTTCTAAATCTTTAAAACTATTATTCTTTCAATTCACTTCTGATATAATCATTAAATGATTTCTAAATTTAAATTTATTGTACATTGACATCATTTCTCATGAATTTCGATTTATATTTTATTTATCAATTTGGAAAACAAGGAGTTTTGTTAGTTTTAATTAAAAGGGGATTTATGTAATATGCAACAAAAGACATTTAAGAAATGTGGAACATGGTGTAACAGTAAATATAACTACTATAACGCTTTCAAAACTTGTTTGTTCTTGTTTTTGGAATACAGTTTAACTTAAAATGCAAGTATTCTAATGAATGTCTGTATGTACGTATGTGCGTATGTATGTCGCATAACTCAAGAACGGTATGTCCTACAAAGTTGAAATTTAGTTGTATTCGGGTGTTTTTAAAGGAGTCTTTTGCCCCCTTTTGGGAGGAAATCATTCTTGATTTCGATGCAAACTTAAGTGGTGTTATAATTTGGCGGACACTTCGCAATATATCGTCATTATTTTGGTCGCCAAGTTTTGTTACTAACTTGGCGACTAATTTGGCGTTTTTTTTTAAATCTGGTTTCAATTAGACCACTGTTGGTGATATTTAGAGAGTAAACTATTGAATCACATTAAAAAGGCCAATAATGGGGAAATAACATTAAATTGGAGTAAGAGAAAGTCATGTGATGCACACATCAGCTCATTTTTTTCAAAAATTCTCCGAACGCAACCGTTGCTTCTAAACAACTCAACACAAAATAAGCAGAAGAATTGGGAATTTAATTTAAACTCTTCTTTCCGATGGGGCTGTGCTCAGCTTTTTCCTAATGTGTTCCCCCGATATACCTTCTATTATTTTCCCTATTGGTGGATGGCAACGCTCAGTTTCCTGACCAGGTGGAGCCACCTGAACTATTTTCGATACTAAACTAAGAATTAAAATTTTTCCAAGAATACGTAAAACCAAACAAATTCTCAAGGCATCTTTTACATTCAACATAATTATAAGACATGTACACTGTTGCTTTTTAGAATCTTGAAAATACAAAGACTGGAGCCAGGTTAAACCTTCGCCTTTGGGCGTAAGAGTACAACGTCTAACTACTACACCACTCTGTCGGTATGTTATTTAATTGAAATGAGCAAATTGATTATTTGAATCATACACATAAAAGTTTGCGTGTTTACTTGAAGTTGCTGTATTGTGGGGAATTCAGGTGTGGTCTTTCTTTCCTAAAATTTTGATTCAATCTATATGATTATGGTTTTATTTATTTATTTATTTATTTTTTGTTATCATTGTTTTTCGTTTTTATTGAAATTAAGGACCTAATTTTTATAAAAACCTTTAACAAATTTAAGAGCTATTCCTAGTATGTGACAGTTATAAATAAAATTCACAACGAAAAAAAAAAGCAATGGGGTTATTTCCGTCAGTCAAAAGTACTACCCTTAGCCACTGAAGTTGATAGAATGAGCAAAAAAAAAAAATTTTTTTTTAAACTGTTAATTTTTAATTATTTTTTTAATGTCCGATTTTTTAAACAAGGTGTAATCTTTATGACATCACAAGAGATGAACTTTAGCGCATAATTCACTGGCACGCTGAATGTTTACGCTTGCTGTCTACCGCGTTTCGACGTTATGATAATTCAGAAGCGAATTAAATATTGCGCTCTACGCTTGCTATCAACCATATAGTTGCCAGTACATGTGAGTAAAGATGCGAATTAAATATTGCGCTCTGCGTAATGGCATCAGTAAATGGCATTTCATCACTTGTGATGTCATGTGCAAAAGCGTAAAAAATGAAATTGAATCTGCTCTGTTTTTTAAATATTAAAATTGTCAAATTATTTAAAAAATGATCACATCCTATAGTTTTAAGCATGCTCTTTCAAAAAATAAAATAAAAAAAAAAAGTTCTAAATTTTCGGAAACGACCCCATTGTAGAACTAAAGCGTTTAAAAGTATTTTTTTAATTTTTATTTCAACTTAATTCCTTTTCTTACAATCATTACGCGTAGTAGAATTTTCTATTAAGCCCTACGAAATAAAACATATTTATCGTGCTGGGTCAGAAGAAACGAAGAAAGAAGTTATGATGAGATATCATAAAACGATTTACATAAATTGTTCCTTAAATATGAATCCCAATGGAAAAGTAAAAGTTCATAAACGATTTACCGCTATTTTTCAGGAACATTTTATTCTTATTTTCTGATTGAAGTAGAAAAAATTATTTTTACTTTAAGAGAAAATAGACAAAACGAAAAATATTATCTGTTATTTATATTCTCTTTCAAAGCTTTGGCTTTGTTGCGGAAATAAAATTCTTTTCTCTCCGTTTAAATGCAGAAGTTTGAACGATTATTAAGTTAGCTAAGATGAAAAAAAAATTTTGTGTTCTTTTAAATATGTTAATTTTATGAAAGAAATGGAGTTTAAACTTTTTTGTGGCTTTTTTAGTGCCTAGTTTTTCATTAACTGCTTCGCAACAGAAAAAGGATTGCACTGATCTTTTTAAATTTTATTTGAATGTTTTGAGTTACGCTGATATTGAAAAGGAAAGGGGAAAAAATCAAAAAGGGAATTTCTTTTTATTTTGAAAGAAGTCTTGGAAGATCATGTAAAATGTTTTTGCAGATTTTTACCCGCTATAAATGTAAAGAGGAAATACTTTTTACCGCTATCATTTGAAAGTGAACAAAAAGCAATTTCTTTCATTAGTTTTATGGATTTTTCGGTTTAAAAATAATATTTAAAGTGTTTTATAGCTGTAAAATGAAACAACCAACACAGTTTAAGCACAAAACCACTTACAGGAGGACGATATGGAATCATTTTTTTCTTTTTTTTTTTTTTTTTTGGAATATTTAAGCATGGTTCTTACTTTATTTGAAAGCGCTGAATCCAATGGTGGGGTTTGATTTTCCTCAATTTCCCCTTTTCATGAGAAACGTGATTGAAAATTATCATATGCAGGAAAATCCCGTTACAACAAATTTCAATATCCCGCAATGTTTGTTCGTTGTAACCTCTGGTGTCCAACCCTCCAAGAGCAAGGGCGCACCCCCCCCCCATACCACAAAGACTCCTCAATCGGAACCCCCCTCCAGAAAAAAAGTACCCCTTAAAACTACCTCCCAAAAAATTTCAATGGCGCAGTCTGCGCCATGACCCTCTCTAGATCTGCACCCTAGGCCGTAACTGTAATTTCGTAGTACAGTAAAACCTGTCTACAACGATACTGTTGGGACCTAAAAAAAAGTATTGTGATAGACAGGTTATCGTTATAGATAGCTTGATTGTTAATGCTGACATTTTGCTTGGGACCACGGAAAATATCGTTATAGACAGGTTTATTGTTATAGACAGTATTGTTATACAGAAGTTTCACTGAAATAGAATTCAAGCAATGTACTGGAGATTAAATCGAAACTGAAAATTTATTTAATTGAAACAAATATTCCGTTGTAACGAGTTCATTGTAATGGAATTTCACTGTATATAGATTTCAGATAAAAACCTGAAGACTTTCATGTACCTTTAAAATGTTAGTCAAAGAGCTAAACTAAAACTATTTTACTTGTGAAATCTTAAGCATAGGAATTAAAAACTAGTAGGTTATTTAAAAGAGAAAGCAACTACTGAAAGTAATAAGCATTGTATAGAAAAATGAGGCGCATAAGCATGAATAAGCTCCCAAAGAAGAAAAATTTATTTTTTAAATCCCTCTCAAAGTTATTAGAGCCGAACTCATCGATAAATGTTGAAACCGAAACAACCGTTTATTAAACAATTTTTTTTCATTTATTTTTTATTGGTCTGATTTAAAATGTTTTCATTCTGGAGGGGGGGGGGGGAGCTCTTGCTGTTTTCTGGAAACTGTCATTCCATGAAAGTATAATATTTTAGCATAAATGAAACTAAATTAAATAAACCAAAAACAAATTTTCTCTAGTCTTTCAAGGTTTAATACACTTATTCAAAACTATTTACAACTGTTTCCAAAATCAGTTGAACTTCTCTACTATACTAACTATCTTATAACTGTATCATTCAAATACTATGCAATAAACATCGGGCCATGGCTATTAAATATGATCTCTGGTTATGCTCCGTTCCAAATGAGAGATATTTCTGCCGTTAATATTGACCGCATTCAGAGCGGGAATTCATATTTAAATCAATCACTGTCACAAACAGTTCCCGGGAATATTTTAAATACCCTGGACATGGAAAAGCGCCTCCCAGAGGATTCATAGCGAGTCGTATTTAAAATGAGCTGGCTCTTATCACTGTAAATGGTGATAAATGAGGGAGGGAAGTTCTGTAAATCACTGGGCTGTGGCGGAAATGGGATGAAACGCTCAGTTAGGGAAAACTATTGTTACTGCGATGAAGTTTGAATGAGATGAACAACTGCAACTGTTTTATATTTTAATTACTGACCACGTGTTAGGAAAACGTAAAGCTGGCATTTACGGCCTCACCATAAATCAAACTGCTTTCAAATACAGAGGAAAGGGATCGATGCATGTTCGTTCATTTCAGTAAATTTTTAAATAATACAAGCATCAATCCAAAGTAAGGTTCCCATCAATTTTACAAGTTTTCAGCATTGTCTATTCTCATTGAAATTTATATCGTTGAAAGGAAAAAACGTTTCTCTATTTTTATACATAATCGCGATATTTTTCTGTGCATTATTGTTGACGGTGCCTTAACTTCTGTATCGAGTGTCACAGAATTCCCCCGCCAGAGTGGGACATGACAGTCAACAAACCACTCCGTTCTTGATTGCAGTTCGGAGCTCGAGTCTAGTGATTACCACTTGTTTCTTAAGTTTAAAAACACTTTCATGGCCAACGTTTCCAGAGCGACGACTAAGTCAAAACGACCTGATGTGTGCATCACATGATTTCCTTTTACTCCAATTTAATGTAATTTTCTCATTATTGGCAGTTTTAATGTGATTCAATAGTTTACTCTTTTTATCACCAACAGCGGAAAAATTTAAACCAGATTTTAAAAAAATTCTAAAAATCTCCAAATTTGTCGCCAAGTTGGGCGACCAAAAGACTGGCGATATATCGCGAAGTGTCCACCAAATTATAACACCACTTGAGTTTACATCGAAATTAGCAATGATTTCCCACAAAAAAGGGGCAAATGACCCACCCCCTTTGGAGCATCCGAATGCAACCAAAAAGAGAGGTGCACAACTAGACCCCACTAGAAGTCTAAGTACCAAATTTCAACTTTCTAGGACATTCCGTTCTTGAGTTATGCGGCATACCTACACACATACGCATATACACACATACATACAGACGTCACGAGAAAACTCGTTGTAATCAACTCGGGGATTGTCAAAATGGACATTTCGGGTGTCTGTACGTTCCTTGGCACTTAGCCACGTGTGGTCGGGTCGAAAAATAAACTCAACATTCATTCGGGGGTGAGCAAAATGGAAATTAAGGCCGATTTTTGAGTGAAAATTTTTTCGCGAATACAATACTTCCTTTTTTGTAAAAGAAAGTAAAAAAGGAGTGAAACACTTCCTCAACAGGTTAGCGGTGGACTTCTGTGACACTCGATACAGAAGTTAGGGCACCGTACACAATAATGCAGAGATAAAGATGGCGAATATGTATAAAAAAAATAGAGAAACGTCTTTTCCTTCCAACGATGTAAATTTCAATGAGAATAGGCAGTGCTGTAAATTTGTAAAATTGATGGGAACCTTACTTTTGGATCAATGCTCGTACAATGTATTTTTACAAATTTCCACGTCTTGGCTAACAAACAAAATAGAGAATAAAATTGAAAAAAAAAAAATTTGAATTTTGAGATGTTGAATTAAAATTATGTTTTTCACAATCACGAATTGCTACAGAATTTTAAGCATTGGGTTTCTTATATTCAGTAAATTACCGCCCATTAGCCAGGGCTAAAGCAGAAATACGTGAAATACACCGCCAGCTCAGTCATGTCCAGCCGAGGACTGCAGTTTCGTGCTTATTAGCACTCATTAGCCCGGCATAGGAAAGTAACTGAGCTGGAGATGGAAAACCTCTTAAGGAAGCCAAGAGTGCGAAACAAACTGGTAGCTAATATAGAATTAGCAGACCAGACGTGCCATCTCCATCTCCAGCTCAGTCACTTTCCTATGCCGGGCTGATGAGTGCTAATAAGCACGAAACTGCAGTCCTCGGCTGGAAATGACTGAGCTGGCGGTGTATTTCACGTATTTCTGCTTTAGCCCTGGCTAATGGGCGGTAATTTACTGAATATACCTTGCCTCGCGTTCAATCTTCGAGTTGAATCGAACCATTGCTTCGATCACTCGTCTGGTCTGCTAATTCTATATTAGCTACCAGTTTGTTTCGCACTCTTGGCTTCCTTAAGAGGTTTTCCATCTCCAGCTCAGTCACTTTCCTATGCCGGGCTGATGAGTGCTAATAAGCACGAAACAGCAGTCCTCGGCTGGAGATGACTGAGCTGGCGGTGTATTTCACGTATTGGGTTTCTTGTTTCTACTATCGGCTTTTTTCGCAACTATAATTTGATTTCAAGACAAAAAAATTCAAATGAATGCCAAGGGCTGAAATCCAGCACCGTAAAGAAAATTTGGACAAAAGCTTGTTTCGAAGCGGGAAAGGCACTTCATGAAACTGTTTGTGTCCGTTGAACAAATACATTTAATTCAAAAGTTGTAATCAAAACGATTTTTGTCTTTAAAAGAATTACAGTAGCTACATTATCAGCTCAAAAAAAAAAATTCACTTACAACTTCCAAGAAAATTTTCATTACAAATTTACATATTAATGCCAGTAATTAAAGCTAAAAAAAACATTATTATATACTAACGCAAACTTTGTTTTGTTTCTCCTGAAATAAATATATTGTTTTAAAAATTAGAGTTCTTAAGCATTTAATTTAAAACTTTTCAGTGTTTTTTTTTTTTTTTTTTTTTTTTTTTTTTTTTTTTTTTTTTTTTGTCATGTTAAAAAAGCAACGGGACAGAGTAAAAAAATATGTACTTCTAATGGCTAATATTCGTTTTTGATAAACTTTGAATGATAATGAGTTCTTTACCATTTTTTTTTCTTCTTTTTAATGTGATTTTTTTTTTTTTTTTTTGCATTTATTTTAAAAACATAGCAGAAATTATAAAATTCAGCATTATTTATTTTGTTACATTTTTTTTCCATTTTTTTAGCTAAATATATACATTTTGGGACATACATTTTACCATAAACGAATACAATGAACACATTCGTCGATTTGAATTCATTAATACTTAACTTGAGGTATTTTTTAAAATCTATTTTTTCTTCCCCATAATGTGCGTTATTTTTATTTGTGTATTTATTTATTTTAGTTAGGGGAAGTATAAAAAGTACATTATACTCTTTCAGTATTTCGCAAGTAAACTCAGCGGCACAGTTCAAATTTTTTTTTCACTGAGCTCACAAAATTTAAGTAAATCCCTCGAAACCTAATTCAGTTGCAGTTGAGATATTGCCGCTCATTTTCTATAAAGCTTTTTCTAATAAAACTATTCAAAGGTTCGTAAGAATATACGTATATTCTTTCCGAGTGAAAATGTGATTTGAGGAGTTGAATTCAATTGTTCTCAGTGAAAATTGCTACATTCCGTTTCCCGTCCTATTCAACAAATGGATTCTAATATTTTATTCTTATGGCAAAAAAAAAAAAGAATATTTCTTCTCGTTATTCAAATGCAGATTTCAAAGATTTTCCACATTCACTTGTAAAATTTCACATCTGCTAAATTTTATGAAGTAAAAATATTGAGGAAATAATTTTCATCATGAAACTAATGTTCATATCAAATTTTTACATATGTTTGAACTCTATAATGTCAGAGAAAATGTGCATTATTTTGTTTATCTTAAATATATAAAAATCTTCTGTGCGGACGTTTGTCACCATAAGGCTTTTAAACGGCTGGACCGATTTTCATCAAATTTTTTGTGTGTAATTAAGTTGTGGCAAGCATGGTTTTGAAGCGCGATGGATCGAATCGGAAACATTTTTGTTAATTAATTAATTTATTAAAACATTGGACGGTTATATCTCCCAAATGATTAATATTTATTTTAACCTATTGTTGAGCGAGAATTGAAATAAATATTTAACCCGTTGCCAAAGGACAATAAGAAAGCCAGCTCTGCATTTTGCAATGAAATTTCCTACTGTGATATGTCAATTGAGAATTAGATAAAACGTAGAGTGAGAGAGAGTGAAGCCTTCATTTCTTGAAAGCAACGATTTTAGGTCCCGTGATATATTTTAAAGTCATGTACTGGAAGGTTCACGCAAAACGTGTGTTCTGTCGTCGTAGTTGAACCATGTAACCGGATCGGTGCGTTAGGTTTTCCTAACGAAATGATCAGAAAGTACCGTACCTACCAACATAGTTTCTCGGCTCAAATCCGTCTGAGTTTCGGCACCAATGTCAAGAAGACTTTAAGGATTATATAACTAATCAGTACATTATTAAAGGAAAAGATGATGGAATTTAAACACGAAACAAATTTTATTTTCGTCCAGATAAATTACAGCAGGGTAGGTCTGTACACAAAAGATCAGTGCAGAGGAAGAACTTTATCTTTGATGGAAAAAACAAATTAGGCAATATTTAAGGTTTTAAAAGTTTTCGTTCAAGAGATCGGACCGCTAATCGGTCGGAATAGGCTTCGCTCACTTATCAGCTGGATTACAGTAACGTGGTGGTTTGGCGAATTTGGATATAAACAATACAGTTGCGTGATCATTTGTTTACATTTTAAAGCTACTATTAATGTAATTTATTGTATTTTTTTGTTTATTTGGTGAAATATTTCAAATTGCAAAGAATTGTTTTTTGTTTATAAAGTGTTTTTACTCATTTTAGTTGAAGAATGTGTTTATTTTACATCGGAAGGGGGGGGGGAGTGATTTTCGCTTATTCAGAAAACTGTTTTTACCTTTATCATTTTTCTAAACGATACCCTTTCGATTGTTTTTTTCTTTTTCATATGGGGGATGTTGCAGCGGGGTTTTCCGTTTGTTCTAGATGGGTAGTTAGATTTTTACCCTTAATATTCGAGGACGCTTTTTATCCTTTGAGTATGGCTGATGGAACAAACCATCAAGTACGGGAGAAAATATAGTTAATAAAACAACTGCTCAGTGGTCATTAGATAAATCAAGTTGTAATAAATATACGCATTCTGACACCATAGCAGCTTAAAACATTTTTTTTAACTTTTTGAAATTTTTTAACTTTTCAATTTACATTTAAGTTTGAACAGAACAACGTCTGTCGGGTCCTCTAGTCTATATATATATAAATGAATGTTTGTCTGCATGTCATCCATGAACGCAAAAACTACCCGGCAGATTTGGCTGAAACTTTCAGCGTTTGTTATTTTTGGTACTGGGAATGCTTATAGACCAGTTCGAAAAAAATCTGATCGATAGTTCCTTTTCTATTCCAATTTAAGTCACAATCCATTGGATAAATACGAATGAAATTATCGGCTGCAGAAATTAATTCGCGTGAAAGATCTCATTGATAAGAAGTGATCTGTTGCCATTTGTCTTGAGTTTGAACAAATAAATTCTTTCTTTATTGTTTTATATGGCTTTTCATGCAACGGGGGGATTTAAAACTTTTTCTATTTGATATTTTTAGCGATTGATTGATCTTGCAAACTGCGTGAGTACAAAATTTGAGTATAGTAACGGCTTCACTTGATACCTGGACCGATTATTATGAAAATTGCTATATATATGTATTTTTCCACGGAGAAGGAGCATAATATCCTCATTGAAGCCACTCGCCACCAGGTGGCACTGCAGAGTAACAACTTCTGCCCCGTTCAACCAATTGTCATGAAAATCAGTATAATGATGTATTTTTTTGTTGCGTAGCAACGCGCGTCGGGTACAGCTAGTTCTTTTGTAAAAACTTTATTTTTCAACGAGTCCTACTTTTGTTAAAACGATATAAAGCATTATCTGTTCCATCAAGTATTAATGCGCAAGTAACTAAAACCAACTTTCGGTAATTTAAAGAATTTTAATTGCATTTATCGTGAGCATGTCAAAGGTTTTCAGTAATGTATAAGACAAAACAACGTTTTTGAAGTTACTACGACAAAAATATACATATATGGAAATAAAACAGAATAAAATATAAATAAATAAATAATGTATCAATATTTTTATGTATATAAGATCAAAACGTATGCACATGAGTTCGTTTTCATGGTCAAAATACAAACAAATGTTCCATAAGATTAAGAAAATGTATAATTTCAATAGAATTCAAAGCGCATGCGTGAAGATCAGAATCAGCGCAGAGCTGGTTAACTCATATTAGCCAAACGGCAACCATCTTTGGAGGCCGAGTGGCTAAAACTCTTGCATATTCGACCCGTCGCGTTGAGGGTTCGGACACCACTCAAGTAATTTCCTCTCTGTGCAATAAAAAATGTATTGTTTGAATATTAAAATAAATAAATATCTTAAAGTAATTGGTGCATACTGGCTATTAAAAAGCAGTACCTGGACGACCGAGCCTCGCTCGGCTTTAAAAGAATTATTTTTTGTCAAATTGTGTTTTTTAAGGTTCAATACTTTTCCAAATATACTTGAAAAGCTTCACGTTAACGAAATATTATGTACTCGACCTTCTTATTACACTAAAGTACCAAACAAAGAAGATTCTGAATGTAATTAAATCAACATTTTGCTTTAAACTATCTGTTACGTTTGTTTCCACTATACAATTTTCTTGTCAGTAACTAAAATATTTTGACCTTAGTTTTGCTATGGTGAAATCGGTTTTTAACCGAATACTTCCTTTCATACTTATGATGCGTTTCACGATTTTATCCCAATCGAGATTTTCTTTTTGAATAAGTACTTTTAGTTTTTACGCCAGAAAATGCTACATACAGCATGATATCCATCAAAACTGATGATCCACAAACCATTCCAACAAATGATAACAACTGTCTTAACAAAACATAAACAATCTCTAGACATACACTTCTTCGAAATAAAATTTAGATGCGTGATTTAAAAAACATGTTAAACTATTTGAACTGTAAAAAGAAAATAAATAAATAAAATAAAATAAAATAGGATGGTCAAGCAATAGTTTCACTTAAAAAAGAAAAAAAGCCTTACATCGACTTACATAATGCATTTTGAATTTGTTTTCAGCCTAGTGTGTTTGAAATTAGCCAAAGTGGCCTATTTCAGCCAAGCCTGGCAACCCTAAGCAAGTATAAAATTTTAAGGCGAGAAGAGACAAATTTTCATCGTTATGGTTGCAAAGGGACCTAAAAAAATATCGTAATAGACAGGTTATCGTTATAGACAGTTTGATTTTTCATGCTGACCTTTTTCTGGGCCAAAAAAAAAAGTTATAGACAGTATCGTTATACACAGGTTTCACTGTAGTTACACTACCACGGTGTAACCTTTTGCAAACGATGTGTTACCTTTTATCAGATATATCAGTTAAGTTACTCCAGAGCAGTGGAGGCGGCTAAGCTTCTACCGATTTTATGCAGTAAGGTTACCCAAAACTTTTTACAGCGCTGTGGTGCTTCTTGATTGTGGATTAACATAGAGCATGGCCCCACTAGATGGCGCTGACGCTTTCGGGCCTTGAAATTTATGACTTTTCTGTGTTAAACCTATGCAACTATGATCTGCTCTGTGCATCCACCAATCAATGACAAGTTTCAAAGTTGGTTTATTTTTTATTGGACGCCACCAATTTTGACCGCGAGAGGAGCTGAACGGAACCCTTGCATGCACCAATCAATGGCAACGAAATGGAAAACAGGGGTTCCCTGTAGCGTCCTCTTTGCTGCCATGAGTATCAGCGATTGTCACGGTCTATATGCTTCAGCGAAATTAAGTGGAACCATGCATCGAGTAAACACAAAACCACAATCAAGAAGTAAAATACGCTTCTACTTCACTATAGCAGAGAGAGAAAGAAAGCATCATTTAGCCCCAAGATGGCGTACACGTTGCAGCTTTATTCCACGATTCAGGGTTTTAGGGCATCCTAGTGCATAATATTTAATTCAAATGGAATTCGAAGAATATTTTAGAAGTAAAAGTTTTCATGTAGACAAAAACTAATTAATTTAAAACCCATTTTTCTTCACAAAACTACAGTTCTAAATTGGCTCCTAGTCCCAACGATTTTGTATATGAAACATAACCTGCACATTTTTCATTTGATAACCAAATAGATTTTCCAAAAATTCCGGTACAGTAAACTCCCGATTATCCGGCACGGTGGCACGGTAACCGCGGATGGGTGAAAACTACGAATACATCGAATGATAAGTAAAAAACAATACTCAGGGTATGCAATAGCTAAAAAATATAAACAACATTCTCACATGCATTTAAATTATAGCTAAAAACATTGCTACATTACATCTACTAACATTAAATATAAAAAAAAAAATGTGTAAAATCTAAAAGCGAACAACACAATCATAAGTTTAAAAAAATGTGAAAAGACCCGCGGATAATCCGACATAATTATGACGTAATTTTCAAGCCCGTGAAAAAACACGCACCGCTATGTGTCATAACACGATTACGGTTTTTTTTTTTTTTTGTAAACTAAACGAAAACTGTTTTAATTTTTCGAAATTTAATTCCAACTTCCAAAAGTATTCATTTGATTACCTTTCGAAAATCCTTATACTGAAAATTAATGAGAGTTAAAGTTTTTACTCAGCGAAGCTTAAAACAAACGATAATTATTTAACATCATTTCAAGCAAAAAAAATTATATCGGTTGAAATTGTGGGAAAATGTAAATATCAAACATTTATCTCTAATGAATGCAGCTACTATCTTCTGTTGACAATTTCAACATTCGCCAATATAGACATAAATGATAGCTAATTTCATTTTCTAAATGAATTAGTTTTTCTTTTAGTAGATATTCCCAAGGAACTGGCATGTATTTATACAATTATAGCACGCAAGAAACTTCATTAATATTTACCGACTAGAATCATATCAAATTGATAGTACTTCAAGCGTAAATATTTATTCAGAAACTTTCCGCTATTTAACTTTGATTTCATACTTCTTGGTGCCTCCTTCATTTTGCTTATAGATTAGAGTTGAAAGGAAAGGGAAAATATACTTAGTAAGACTTTATTCCTGGAGCGATTTAATTACCATTTTATACCATCAGTAAAAAATCTTGTTTCTTGAGTTTTCGCTAATTGCACCGCTTCATTAATTTCGTTTGCAAATATTTACTCAATTCATACAATAGCTATAGAAAGTTACCTCCTGACGTTTATATAAATGCATAGAGTTATTTCTTATTGTACAAATAGTCTTCAAACTGAAATAAAAAAAATCTGTGTGTTAATTTGTGTCTTTTTTTTTTTTTTTTTTTTTTATCGGTTGAAAAGTGTGCTCTTTTTTAGAACTGTTTAATTGGAGGCAGATATTTCCCATTGTCTTCTGAACTTGCATTAATGTAGTTTATGATTCTCTGTAGTGAGTATTGCTGGACAGTTATGTTGCTGAGACATTGGTTTGGTTCGTTTATGAAAAAAGAGTATTATATGCCATTTTTGGTGCGTTTAACTTGTGAAAAATTAGCTTGACTTGCCGATTTTTGTTTTGTCGCCATGTAAAAATTAATACATGAAAATTTATTTATTTTGCTAGCTTTTGATAAACGCAATATTTAGTTTTTAAATTTGTGAAAATAAGTATTATATGTTTTTTTTTTCTTTGTTTCGGTTAGTTTATGAAAATAAATATCACATGTTATTTCTGGTTTGGTTTCATAGTGAAAAATAAGTATTACATGAAACTTTTTTGTTGCCAATTTTTTGGTTTCGTCGTTTTGTGAAAAGTATATGTTACCTATTTTTTGGTTTGGTTAGTTTGAGAAAAATAAGTGTTACATGCTATTATGTCTCGCATAAGTTAATCAATAAACAAAATCAATTTGATTTTACAAATAAACATGAGTCCGTGTAACCTCATTTGTAGAACTTTTTCTTTAAATTTGAAATATTAGAATTCATACACACTAATATACTATGCGAAATCGTCGGATCAGTAGTTGAGCTCGAAATAAGATTTTGCTTTTTCAAGTTTTACGCATCCATACACTTATTTCAGATGTCACTTTTAAAGAACTGTCCAAAAATTTTTTCAATGTAACAAATGACTATAAAACATTTCAATTGAGTAAATTATGTAACAAAAAAAAAAACATACAATACCTCAAATTTGATAAAATGAGTAGATACGACTTCTCTGTTCTGCGCGGTAGTATATACAAAGTGATTTAGTTTTCAATCAATTTTATTTAGTTGTTTCTTTAGTATTTTAAACAGATATTAATTACGAGTAAATGAGGAAATTGCCCTTACGTTGAAGCTTTCCACGAAATAATCAAATAAAATCATTGCATAATTCGTACAAGCACAAAAGTGTTTGAATAAATGAACAAATAAATAAAGAACATCACTTAAATGCATGGATAAATGTTTAGTGGAATAAATAATCCGGTTATTGAGTTATAAAAGAGGAAAAAAAATTAGGTGAAGAAGTAACATAGGCTAAAAAATATTTGGTATTAGGTTTTTTTTTTTTTTTCATTTCTCGCCTTATTTTACTTTTATTTAACTTGCAAATACAACTAACTTACAAATAAAATAACATACCACCGAAAACATTTTAACGCCAAATGTTTAACTCACGTTCGTGAATTTATTAGCTCAAAAACGATTCCGAAAAGGAGCAACAAAAAGGGTTCGAAAAAAACATGATACAAGTGATAAATTAAAATTTTTATTCATTTCTCAGTTTTCTCAGTTTTAGGTAATTCCCGTTTTGCTTTTTCACAAAAGAGAATAAAAAAAGAAAACTTACAAATAAAACATCATCTTATGTAATAAGCACATTTTTACGATATGTGTTAAACTAACCCACTTTCGTGAATTTATAATTTCAAAAGCAATCCAGAGAAGCAACAAAAACATTCCAAGAAAATTTTGTATGCATGTAAGTGATCAATGTAAGCTTTTCTAAATATTTTTTACTTAGAGGTATCCCTTTTCTTATTATTTCCTTTGTATCTCACCCATCTTATCTTTTCTTTACTAATAACAAATCTGAAAATCTGCGTCTCTGAATCTCTGTCTGTTACGCGCATAGCGCCTATACCGTTCGACCAATTTTCATGAAATTTGGCACAAAATTAGTTTTTAGCATAGGGATGAGCATCTCAAAAGCAATTTTTTGAAAATTTGAGTTTGTTCTTTCTCTATTCCAATTTTAAGAACCCTTTATCAATTATCATGAACGAGTAAATTACCATAACGTGGACGAGCAAATTACTATAACTAGGACGAGAAAATTACCATAACATGGACAAGCAAATTCACAGAGCAAATTGGCGAGAAATTCATCATCCATTATTCGTAAATATACAGGCATACCAAATGAGCTTTTATTTTCTATTACGGGCAAAACCGTGCGAGTACCACTAGTTATATTACAAAGGAAAATGAAATTAAATTATGCAAAAAAATACACATCGTTATTTAGCAAATTTTTATGACATACATTAATTTAACTCTCATTCTCGCGAATTTATAAGCTCAAACGTAATTTCTAAGATAAGTAACAAAAAATCTTCAATAAAATTTGATATAGGGATGACTTTGAATTTTACTAACCATTTCTCACTTATAGGTAATACTCACGTTACTTTATCATAAAGAAAAATGAAATACACCTTTAAAATTAAACAAACATAGCACCTAGTAAAGTTTTACGACATATGTTAAACTAACTTTCGTTAATTTACTAGCTCAAAGCTTTTCCGAGGGGAAGTAATAAAAAGTCTCCAAACAAATTGGGTATGAGTGACCAATTTAAATTTTTCTAATTATTTATCATTTACAGGTAATATAATGTTACTGTGTCATAAAATAAAATGAACATATACAGGAAACAGTGTGGTACCTATGCTGAGTAACTTTCTCTCACTGCTCCAAACTCACTTTCACGCATTTCTTAGCTAAAAGTAACTCTAAGGAGTAACAAAACAGCTTCAAAAAAAACTTGTTATAAGTGATCAATTTATTTTTTTCTAATAATTTCTCACTTACGGGTAATATAAATCTTACTATATCATAAAAAATGAAATAAACTTATAAAGAAAACAACAATGTACCAAGCAAATTTTCACGACATCTGAGGTTGTGAGAAGCAAAGGGATGTAAGTGGTCAGTTCCAAGTTTTGAGTAAAATGCGTGTAAAGACAAGGTTCTAGGTGGGCTTTCATTGTTTTTTTCCACACTCATGCATTATCACAGCACCTACCAGGGCTACTAGTACTATCTCTTGCTCCAAGACATAAGAAAGGTTTACATACCATTTGTGCTGGTTAGCTTCAAATTTTTAATATTGACTCTTACATCCTTTTGCTTATTACTGCCTCATATGTTAAACTAACTCACTTTTGTACATTTATTAGCTCAAAAGCAATTCCGAGGAACAGTAATCAAATGGCTCCAAGAAAATTTGGTATGAGTGATCAATTTAAATTTTGCTAATTATGTCTCACTTATTGGTAATACCCATCTTAGTATATCATAAAAGCAATTATTTCAAAATTAAATGAATTAATAAAGAAAAGAACATAATGCCTAGCATAGTTTTACGACATTAAATAAAACTCACTTTTGTAAATTTATTAGCGCCAAAAGAACTCCGAATAACAATAATCAAATGGCTCCAAGAAAATTTGGTATGAGTAATCAATTTAAATTCTGGTAATCACGTCTCGCTTATTGGTAATGCCCATCTTAGTATATCATTAAGGTAATCATATCAAAATGAATATAATTTACAAAGAAAAAAACATAATGCCTAGCATAGTTTTACGACATTAAACTAAAACTCACTTTTGAGAATTTAACAGCTCCAAATGAATTCCGAGGTACAGTAATCAAATGGCTCCAAGA
The DNA here is from genome assembly GCF_026930045.1 of Uloborus diversus. NCBI lineage: Eukaryota > Metazoa > Arthropoda > Arachnida > Araneae > Uloboridae > Uloborus > Uloborus diversus. Next base: position 95,709,027 of record NC_072739.1, on the reverse strand, counting down.
AAAATTTCGTATGAGTGATCAATTTAAATTTTGGTAATCACGTCTCACTTATTGGTAATGCCCATCTTAGTATATCATTAAGGTAATTATATCAAAATGAAATGAATTTACAAAGAAAAAACATAATGCTTAGCGTAGTTTTACGATCTTATTTTACCGTAAAGGTAATTACATCAAAATGAAATGAATGTATGAAGAAAAATACCTAATCCCTAGCACATTTTTACGACGTTATACTTACTTACTTTTGTGAATTTAATAGCTCCAAAACTATTCTGAGGAACAGTAACAAAATGACTCGAAACATTATTTGATATAAGTGATCAATTAAAATTTTTCTAATCGTTTATGACTTATAGGCAATACCCATCTTAGTATATCATAAAGAAAATTATATCAACATGAAATGAGTTTGTAAAGAAAACAACATATTACCTAACAAATTTTTACAACAGATGTTAAGCAAACTCACTTTCTTGAATATATTAGTTCAAAAAATTTCCGAGGGGAAATAACAAAAAGACTCCAAGAAAACTTGGTATAAGTGTTCAAATAAAATTTTTTAGTCATTTCTCACTTTAAAGTAATTCCTATTTTAATACATCATAAAGGAAAATAAAGAAAACAACATACTACCAGACAAATTTTTACGACAAATGTTAAACTAACTCACTTTCTTGAATTTATTAGACCCAAAAACAATTCCACGGCTGCGTAAATTCAACTTTATTCCACAGAACAACTGTTCTACACAAAGCATTAACTATTGTTTATTTGAGTAACTCTCTTCTAAATCAAGGGCTCTCCTGGGGAAAAAGTACTTCTCCATTGTAATACACTCCACCTTTCCCAAACTCGAAAGTGGAAGAAACAAAAAAACAAAAAAAAAAAAAAAATGGCTGGATGTAGATAGCGTAGTTTTATCTAGTTCAATTTGGAAAGCTTCCTTTTTAAAAAGTAAATTTATCCTACAGAGCTGAAGTTTAATTTTACGCCAAGTAAAGACGATATGGATTTGGGATTTTTCCATCAACGTTTGCAACGATTTTTGGAATTCTCGTTTCTGGGAGATAAAAAAGATATATTCGTGTTTTATAGAGTACATTATAGTTTTCTTGTCTGCATAGCATGATTAATGACTTGATTTTTTTAAATGATAAAAATGTGTTTTTTTTTTTTTTTTTTTTTGTTTATTCTTCTATTCGTTATCGTTTAATTAGATGTCTCGTTACAGGGGATTTAAACACTAAAAGAACTTTACATTTAGCAGTCACTAAAACATTTTTCCACCGTTGGAATTTAAACCATTCTGGTTGAACAGTGAGATAATGACATACAGTGGTATCTAAAACTATAAGGACGAAAGAAAAATCCCAAAATCTTGGCCGCGTTTGGCAGAAAGTTATGCAAATTTCACGACTGGAAACAAATGGTGAAATATTTTTTTTTATTACGTTTCTTGGAAATACATAGGAATTTTTTATGCATAGAATGAAGTTTGAATTTAGACATCCCTGTTACATGGAGAAAATTGTAAGGACAATTAGCTTTGTGTGTTCTAAAAAGCAAAATGTGCATGTTTTTTGTTCTGCACACTGCACAACATATCGATATAATGTTTAGTAAGCGATTGATGACGTCACATTCTATTTTTGCAGTCATGCCGCTAGGTACTAAACTTTAAAACAATTTTAGAAGTGGAAAGTTGTTGATTGAAAATTTCGCGACTTACTGTATGTCAAATGACAGCAAATCTGAATAGACAGAAATTGGTCATTTAGAGTTTTCTCAAAAATATCGGCAAATAAGGGCCACAAAGACGAACATGTAGGAAATCTTCTGTTTCTGTACGTGTGAAACACGTGATAATAAGACGAGATTCCTCCAAAAAACAAACATCATGAGACGTTAGATGGGGAATTCAAGTTACGATGCAGTTCTCGTACTATTCAATATGTTTTACAAAAAGAAAGTTCCATGATGTGAAACTAATGTCATGACCGACTATTAAAAACGTTCATAAGAACCAACGTTTGAGAGTGACAAAAATAAAATGTGGGATAGTGTGATCTTTTCTTATCAGATATGGTTTAATTAGGATGGACTAGATGGTTTTGGCTACTTCTGGTACGATCTCTGTGAATGAGAAAAATGTCTCAAAGCGTGCGTTTGGAGGTGGCTCAGTAACGGTCTGAGGAAGTTTCGCAATGCATGAAAACTACTCCGGTACTTTTTGTGCAGGACAGAGTGAATTCTGAGAGTAATGTTGATGCACTAAGCTTTTTTTTTCTAACCAAAAGCTCCGTTGATTGAAAGTTTAGACAATTTCTTCCCGCAGGATAATACCTAATTACATGTTTCTCAAACTTCAAAATCATTGCTTGATGCTTATTTCGTGAAATTACTTTACTGGACGGACAAAAGACTTGATCTAAATTTAATGGAAACTTTGTGAGGCATTCTGGCACCCGAAGTATAAAAAAAATATCGAAACAAGCAAGAACTCATTTTGTCTATCGAAAAAGCCAGGATAAAATTGTCCAAGAACGTTCTTCTACTTCCCTGATATCTAGACGGATAAAAGTGATTGATAAAAAGGAGTTGTTATTAATTATTAGGGTTCTTCTAGGTAAAACGTTAGTTGTCTTTATAATTTTGTCTAGCTTTAGCAACGATATTTTTTTTAATTAATCATGGCAAAATATTTATATTTTGTATTTTTAAATGTTCTGCATTCCATAATGATTTTTAGCATGAAAAGGCTAGAAGTATAAATTTCACTGAATCATTTCAGAAATATTTTTTTCCCTGGGCAATTTTCCACTGTCTTTATAATTCCGACCACTACTGTAGTTATGGCGGATGAACTGAAGGTGGAAACATATTACGTCATTTCGTAATAGTTAGCAAGAGCGGGAACGCACAAGCAGTAAAGTTTTAACGGCACTCATGTTTTCGCTGATCCTACCAACTACAAACATGAAATGTTCTGTTTCCACTTCCAGTTCCTACGACATCTCTTCATGGTTCAACTATAATTATTTCACTGAGTATTTATAACTCTTTCACTAGAGAAACTATCCACACTCTCTAGAACTTACTCCCGCCTATTTTGCAAGTATTTAGAAGGCACAGATTTTTTTTATCGTCCTGAAAAGAAGTAGTACGTAATTCACATCAGATTTTTTCATAAGGCCTTCTTCATTTTTACTTAGTTTTTCATATAATAAAATAATTTAATTATCAAATAATGTAATTATTAAATTAATATATATGTATATATGATGCAGTGAGAAGCAAAGGGATGAAGTGGACGTTTCCAAGTTTTGAGTAAAACGCGTTTTTTAAAGATAAGGTCCTAGATAGGTTTCCATTGAGTTTTTTTTCTTAATCATGCTGTGTAACAGCATCTACTAAAGCTACTAGTACTATATCTTTCCCCAAGACAGAGGAGATGTTCGCCTACCATTTGTACGGGTCATCTCCAAATTTTTAATTTTGCCACTAGCATCCCTTTGCTTCTCACTGCCTCATATGACTATATGTCTCAAATTAGAACTATTTTTAAACATCGACAAAAAATGATGAAATACTTGTTAATAGTGCATGATTTAAGACCGTACTTGAAGTGTGTAGCTACAAAAGTAGGTAGAATATCCAATTCCAATTTTTTTTACAAATGCTTTTTTTTTTTTTTTGAGCAATCACGATTGTTAATTGTTTTTATTTGACCGTCCTTGATGTTTGGTTCCCTTTTCAATCCCATGGTCCTCTGCAGGGGTGGCTCCTCCGATCCTGAGGAATGTCCCACGGAATCCGCTTTGCATATTCGGTGCGTCCATGTCCTACATACACAATCAAACACATATATACATTCGCTCCTTTACACACGTACACACACGCCAACGTGCTTACACACAGGTCAATGCACACACACAAGCCTACACCCCATACACAACTGACGTAACAGCCCAAGAAGAGATGCAGGCTTGGGGGGGACAGGAGCCGTTTCTAGAAACAATAACTCCAATGAGTAGGATCTGTCGCAACTCGTGATTGCGAAAAATATAATTTGAATATTTGAATTCAAAATTTCAGAATGCATACTAATTTTTTTTTCTCCATGCAAAATCTCCAATGCAAATTTTCAGTTTTTTTCATTCCAATACTTGGGTAGGTTAACAAGCTTACATAGTTAGAAAATTTCTAAGTGTCCCTAAATGGCTTAAACAAAACTGGAAAAGTGTTTGTAATTCATATCTTTTTTTAACTACAGATATGTGAATCTTTATTTATTTATTTATATATTTTTATTTATTTATTTATTTATTTATTTATTTTTTGAAGATAACTATTTTTTAGCCAACGCTTCACTTGATATTTATTTCGAAACAATTCAAAACTTAGATATAAAAACAAAAATTTTTCTTTAAATTGAATTTAGACATTTCAAAAAAATATTTTGGAAGAAACTTTTTTTTTAGATGAGACAAAGTACTCCTTTGTATCAAATGTACAGAGGCAATGTTGAATAAGGTGAGGTTGAAACTTTTTAAAGAAATATTTCGCTGTTACTAAGCATTAAAAAATAACCATTACAAATATATTTTATGGAGCTTTTGAAGATAATATGATTTCATTATTCGTCTGTGTAATGATCGCAACTTTTGAAAAAGTTATCTATGTTTATGGAGCTGGGCTTCAAAGCTTCATTAATCTGCGAAACTCTGCTATTCCCAACGGTTGAATGACTGGATCAACTTGCCAACTAGATGGTTTGTAATTAGCTCTGGGAGGAGAAATGGCTCTGAAGTGAAGTGAACTGAGTGTTGTCTGGCAGTTTTCCAAATAGTAGTTTCACACAGCTTCAACATAATTTGGAACTGTTTCATGGGAGTATCTTTCACACAAAAAATTCTGAATAATAAATATGACAGTGTTACAAAAGAAAATGAATTCAAATTGTTTATTTCTTATTGGAATTTTCGTTAAGCTAAGCGAGATATTTTTTTTCTAGTAACAACATTTTATAAATTTTGAAGGGTGTTTTTTGAACAATCACGAATTGCTTTTTTACTTTTTTTTTCGCTAAAACAATGTAAGGTAGGTGCGGGTAATAAGGCCTACCTAAGGGAGATTTGGAATAAAATGGGAAGAAAAGGATCCGAATCAGCAAATTGCAAATTTAATTAAAGTACCATTCAATTACTACACGAAAATAACAAAAAACGGCCTTTCTTGCCGAAAACAAACATAAAATTAATTATTTAAAAAACCTTGCAATTAGGCCTTATTATACTACGGTAGGGTAATAAGGCCTAATATTTTAATACTCGTAAATAATCAAAATAAGCTATTAACATTGGTAATTGAGAGCATTTGTAATATCCTTAAGCATTACTCATGCTGAAAATCTTCAAAATAACAAAAAAAAAAAAAAATTAACAGCCGTTAGGGCACTCAAAAATATCTTCGTCATCGGCTGTCAAACCGACGCATTGCTCATGATACCACCAGTTGCATTTTGAACAGGGCCTCATGTCAATCATTTTATCCTCCTCACAAGCGTGACAGTACCAACTAGCATCGTTTTTTTTTTTTTTTGTTTTTTTTTTTTATCGTCTTTCTTTGAAGGTTGACGTCATTTTTTGCTTTTTTCTCTTTTCTATATTCTTCAAACAGTTCTTTGGTGACTTTAATTCCTCGATAATTAATAGATTTTCTTCTTAAAATTGATGTTTTTTCAGTATTTTTCACTGGAGTACGCATAAGCTCCTGAAATGCCTTTTTTTTTAGTGGAGCTAGTGGTACATTGTCCTCTTCATCGTCCGACCTAGAACCGTAAACCATACCGTACGTCGCTCCAGGAGGTTTGTTTGGGGGTACTGTTAATTATTTCATCTTGTGCTGTCGATGTGGAAGGCCTTGGGGTTATTGGCGTGAGGGAGGTGCGAGGTTGCGAATTTTTTTCTTGAAATTTGTCAGCTTCGGGAGCTGGAATTTCTGTTAATACAGACGGAGCAAAAGCTATTTCTGAAATAGCCTGTGGATTCAATGGATACAAACCAGTGGCTTTAAAGCCGCTTGTAATGTTACTATATGTCATGCATTTAGACCAGACATTTGAAAGAATAACATTAAACCGTGCCTTGTTGAGCTTTTTGTCTGGGTTTTGTTCCATAAATGATAAAACTTCTGCATCCCAGTGGTGTTCAAATGATCGATAGACGGCTTTATCAAGGGGTTGGAGTTCATGAGTGGTGTTCGAAGGTAAACAGTATAATGATATATCGAGAGAATCGGCGACTTCAACGATTGTTAAGTCTAGGTGACAAGCCGCTCCATCAAATATTAAAAGGGACTTTCCTGCACTTTTAAATCTAGATAGGTGTTTTAGAAATTCTGTAAAAAGTTCATTAGTCATGTAACCCTTTGTAGATTTTTCTACCAAAGAACCCGGTGGCAAATTATCATATAATTCTGCCTTCAACCGTTTGCCTTTAAATATTATCATTGGTGGTATAGCAGTACCAACTGCATTTACACATCCAGCTATTGTGACACTTTCGGCGTGTTCCGAAAACTGTAAATGCACTCTTTTAGTACCCTTCTTTGCCAAAACAGTCTGCTGGTGGTGAACTGTGAGACGGCAGCCTTTCTCATCCATGTTGTATATTCTTTCAGGATGACTTCTCAAGTCCAGATTATCATAAATTTCATTCAGTCTGTTAAAGTGATCATTAACGATAAATTTGTTAAGCTTTTGAGCTCTGGCCGGGTTCATAAATTCAGCTTTTCATAAATGCTTTAAACCAATCTTTACCAGCAACTTTAGCAAGTTTATTAAAATTATGCTTTATGTTATTAAGCTCACAAAATTTATAAACCAAGCGTCGGAGAATACGTGGTGTCACAGGCAACCCTACTTCAGCAAACCTCAAAATTCTGATGACAAGATCAGCTTCCTGGTCATCACTGAGAATAGATTTTCTACCAAGTGTTTTTTTCAAACTTCCGGTCTGGAGATGGTTTCTAATGGTTCTCCTGGGAACATTATACCTCACAGCTGCTTTATATGAGCTCAGCATACCTCTTCTTACTGCTTGGACAGCCGACACTAAGTCATTATCAGACCACAGTGCTCGTTTGGGGGGCATCGTGATGTAGGCACTAAAATAAGAATGAACCAAGTCGTAAACAGCCGCAATTACTAATAAACACTCATACCATGTTGAGAAAGGTTCAAAATAAGATGCACAGCTGAAAAACTACGTTACAAAAAAAAGGAGTATAATAAGGCCTACGGTCAACTTTCGTAGGCCTTATTAGCCGCTGACGTCGAATTTAAAAAAATACAAAAAAGTACAATAATTCGATCATATTATTTCCCTCAGACATGAAATATCGATAGAAGCATTCACGACAGATAACTGTAGCGCAAAACTATGCATAAAAGTATGATATTACAAAAATTACTTACATTTCAATCTGACGATTTTTTATTATTCGTGTCTTACAAGCGTTCCGTGAAAATGAATCTGGGCTCGCTGGTCAAAACAACTGAGCATGGCGTTGCGACCAGTTTGAGGTGCCATCTGGGAGTGTAAACTATCTACGATAGCGTTTTTGAGCGGCCACAACCATTTTAAATTATATTTTCGCTATTTAGGCCTTATTACCCGACAGGCCTTAATACCCGCACCTACCTTAGATGTTCCTTTGGTTTTTTTTAGATTACCATGAAGACTAGAATAAGTCTAGCTCATTGGTTTTAATATTTATTTAGAAAGACTAATTTTTTGTCGTCATGGTAACAAATCGTCTCCTGTTTGTTCATTTGAATAATTTGTTTTAAAGGCTTAATCCAAACAGATGTTATATTAAAAAACGGGTTTTAAATGTAAAATTACATGTTTTTAGGAAAAAGAACTTTATAGCAAAACTTCATCCACATACAGAAGTTCCAGCCTACTAATTCCCATTATTGAAGATTGATAAAAAAAAGTAAAAGTACCAAAATAATATACACTGTAAATATAATTTTAGTGGTAAGTGTACGGGTAAAAATTGGCTATAATAGAAATTGAACATATTTATAACCGCATCTTAATTACTTTATTTTTTTTATGGACATGTTTCGTATTACCTAATCTAGAAACACACTAGCCGTAACGTGACAAGTGCGAATTTTCTATCAATTTTCATTCCGTTTCATTTGTAGAAACAAGAAACCCAACGAGTAAGGAAGGTCCTGTCGTAATTTGAGATTGCGAAAAAGACGGAATGCGAGGGGCTGAAAGCTGAATGTTTATTTCTTTATTATTATTATTAATTTATAAGGATATAAACAGCTAACGCAATAAACTACATTGGAAAATATACAATGGTGGCAACTGCTTAATCTATAATGAAAACAAAAAATCTGAAAAGGTAAATTAAAATTAATGCAAATTATAACTTTGTAAAAAGAACTTAGTTTCATTTCTTGATTTCGAAATCTTTTTTATTTTGTCAGAAATGCATTCAAGTTTTTCTTCCATTGTTCTTTACTCAAGAGGAATGATGTTACACTATGTACGATGTGAGTTCAATGAAAAAGAAGGATATTCCAACAAAAAAAAAAAAAAGTAAGTTTAGTCACTGAAAAAACAGGAAAGGGGAAACTACTACCCAAATTGAAAAATATGATTCAGCAGTTCGTCACCACCCTTAAGTGAGGGCTAAGGCAGAACTAGTACATGCAATATGCCGACAGCCCAGTTATCAAGTCCAAAGGTTGCAGTCATAGAAGGGAAATGTGCAGTTCAGCACCACATAGGTAGAAGACCTTCTTGGCTCTTCAGACACCCAAGCCGCTCTTAACATGGAGATCAAACGCTGGATGCGGGTTTGGAATCAGAGTTTTCCTTCTCCTAGGTGTCTCTCTTTGTCTGGCTCCTATCCAACAAAGACCTGTCTGGCTTGGGAGACCCTACCGGTAGCTCTTGGCCAAAGAGGGTTGTAGCACTACTTCACTTATCTCCACAGGTCTCACCTACTTTGAACATCAGGCGAGGGTAAATTTTGAAATTTCTAGGGAATGGAAGACACCGCCCCACTCATTGGTACATCAGTAAACAACCCGGATCTTCATTCTCTCTAGAGTGCGACAGAGCCTTCCAAACTGCTTTCTCAAGATTGAAAAGCGGTCACATTAAAAGTCTCTCCTTTCGTGAAGGCGAGGAGGTTTTTACTCTTTGTAAAAAATGCCAAACTCAGCGGGAATCTCCTAAACATATCATGAGCTGCTTGGGACTTGTAGGGGAAGATCTTTACTCCTCTCCCCTCCTGGTATTGGACTTCTTAAGTGTCAATGGTCTTATGGGCCTTGTCTGATTCCGTCAGACGGTGTAAGGATAAGCCCCAACAACAACATTAACAAAGGTTGCAGTTTTGTCCGTTCGGAGGCAGATGTCATCCCATTGAAACTAAAAGTGCCAGCAAACTGGTAGATAAAATAAATTTATATGACCAACAAGTATATTTATCTCACCTCCATGGCTGCAGACTCCTCAGCAATGTTGCAGTTGGTTGGTTGGCTAAAAGTACATAGCAAAGAGGAAACTGTGTTCAGTATGTCGCATTTGGTTCAGATTTGGTAGGACTGTTCTGTAAGCTGCGTAAGTGCTAGATTTCGATAGATGGGTTTAACATTCTTAGAGAAAGTGAACAAGTATAGAAGCACTGAAAAAATCAGATATTAAAGGTTAAAACTTAATATTCATTTGCTAATATAATTTTACTTATTTATTTGTTACATGCTTAAGCTATATTTAAACTATGTACTTATATTTTGGATTGTTTAAAAAGCCAAATGTTTATTCGAAATAAGGCAATATTTATCATTTAAAAAGCTGGTTTCTAGATAGTTCTTAATGTTTTGTCTCAAGAACTTATCATTTTACGTTAGGTTTAGTACAGAATAAGAGCTTTTTTGGCATTCTCCTCTTTTCTTCTGAGAGACTAGAGATAAGAAAAGTAATAAAGCTTTTTACTCTTTTTCTTAGAGAAGACAGAAAATACTAACTTGTCTTTTTCAGCTTTTGATTAAGATGTAATCGTATGTTATGTGTCTGTGTTAATTATAAATTACTGAAAAAATGAGTAAATTAAGTAAAGGAAACTTCGAAATTTGATGGTGAAACCAATAAAATATGCAAGTCTTGTTTATGATGTAATATAATTAAAAAAGAAAATACTTTTTATTGGAATAAAAAGTTTAGAAAAAATAGTGTAGTTTAATTCGGCAGTTGATATATTGCAGAGAGTTTCTTTTCTTTTAACCTTTTTTTGGCACTTAACAGTAGATTATTTGCGATATACCTAGCCAATAAAACTCGAAAATGTTTTACCATTAATTTGATACTTTAAGCTAGTCTCTGTGGCAAGCGTGGTAGTCCTGTTCTAATTTACGCGATTACGCGACTCATAGAAAGTCCGCATTTTAAATACACTAAAACTAACCAAGGTATTACTCTTATACTAAAACTACGGTAAATATGAATGTATAAAGTATTGTTGTTGAATAATTCCGGGTATTTATCTTAGCAATCGGGATGACAACATCATTTTAAAACACCATTTAAAAGTAATTAGTTAACAATAACTGTTTGTATACTCTCTATGTGCAAGCGCCTTTCTCGGACTGACCTACTAGCTGTTTTTTCATACTGTTCTGGGTCAACCACGTGACACAGCATCTTGTACAATACTGCCCAATGTGACGGGATCTTATTTTGAAGAGACAGGGATTAACGATATTTCTCCACGACATCTTGAGTTGCTGTTACAGCACATCGTAATTACAAATTTAGGAACATTGCTTAGTTTCACAAAGTGTAAATAATTATTAAATTACTTTCCGAAAAGCAAAAAATAACTAAAAAAGTTCTTTTGACTAAATATGCTTCAAAAGTGAAATAGATGAGGAATATTAGTCCAAAGCGGACTGTAAAAACAATAAAAGGGAGGAGAAATAGTACCTTTAAAAACCTTCAAATTATAAATAATTTATTATTGCATGTCTAGGAACTGTTTTGAATAGGGAGATTGTATAACATTCTGATAAAACGCAAGAAAATGCGAGTACGTATGTTTGTTACATTTTTTCAATTTGTACATAATAGAAAGCCATAAATATTTAATCATACTAAATAAAACAGGCTGGAAAGTAGTTGCATTTATAGGTGGGTGCGGTCTTTCGAATAATTGCATTTTGTCACGCATTTTTGTCGCAAATGGTTCTTAATGCTCAAATATTTTCCTTCGTTTCGTTGTCTTTTCCCGCGAAGGATACCTTACACAAGATCCGGTTTTATACTATAATAAAAAAATTTAAAGTATTTTACACACATATTTTATTAATAAAAATTTCCACCTTTTTTTTCTCAATCAAAAATACTAACAACGTTAGTATCACTTTGAAACATCCGTCATACTACTGTGAATGGCATAGACTTGACAAAAATATTAAACCAATATTTTTTCATGCTTAATATGCAAATGATTTGCTTACAGGTGCAATTATCAATTCAAAGATAAATGAACCAAATTTTTTCTTCCATAAAGTTCAATTACACAAATGGGAAATGAGTGAGCACAGTGTGCAAAATACTCGAATACAAGTGCTCTATTTATATATCCAGCTAGAATGGAGGAAGAAATATGATTTCATGTTATAAATCCAATCACATAAGCATAACCACCGCTGACAATTTCAAACTTTGTTAAGCTTATTAACTAATCATATCTCTTACGAGTGTAAGAGACACAAGAAGAGTTGAGATGTTAAGAATGAAAATCAGCTGAATCCACTAGCCAAAATTTTACAAGATATAAGAATTTTTCAAAAAAAAAAAAAAAAAAAACCCTTGAATTGGAATGTTTTGGAAAAATACCGGTTTTTGACAGCAGTTTTCGGCTAGATGCCTTCAAAATCGCTTTGTAGCTTCAAAGCATCCAATAAAATGTAACAAATTATTAAATAAACTATATTTTGAAAATTTCATGGATTGAGTTGGTATTGTTATTGAAAGCCTGATATAAAGATTTACTTTACTGACTTAAAAAGAAACCACAAACATATGTTTTTAAATCGTAGATGAGGAATCAGTAACTGGTGAGAGCAATTCCTATCATTGGCTTAAAGAAAAGCTGAGGTAAAGAACTCAAGTCACGTGATTCATTTACGACAAATAGGCGACGCGTTTTTCGCAAAAAAACTAATAAAATAAATCTGACTTCATCCAATACTTTTACTTCAAATGATATCATGTGACTTAGGATCATTGCTTCAAGAATGAGAGGCTTCACTTTCTTTATTTTTTATTTCTTCTCGATGGTTTGAAATCCTGTTCTAATTCCGTTTGATATTCTGCTTTAGGTGTGCCTATCGAGGGATGCCGAGATCCGTGGAATGTGTCTGTGGTGCTAATTTCGTGGCGTCCTCCCGCCGTCAAAGTCCATTGGAATTTCAGCCCCACAAATTTTTCCGTGGAGAGATTTGAGCTCACCTACCGTCCACTGAATGCCAGGTAAGCAAGAACTAAAATATTAAGCCATTGTTTCTTCTAGAACAGGGTGCTCAATCTACGGTTCTTGAACCAAAACAGCCAGATGCGGAAAAAATATGCACCCATATCAATTGGAAAAGCCTGAAACTTTAGTGATATCAGGTAATATCTTTAACCTCCGGCGGCTAGTTGAAAATTCAAGATTTTGCGGAAAAAAGGGACTTTTGCTGAAATTTTTTGAAAGATATTCAACTCAATGTAGCAAAGGAGTTGGGGGCCAAAATATTAGGCAATTGTACCTTCTAGATCTAGATCAGTGTGTTGCCAACATGCGGTCCGATGAGCCACATGCGACCCGCTAAGCTAGCCTGTGTGGCCCGTTGTCTTTCTCAATGTTTGAAATCGAAAACCGCGATTTCTCACATCGTCGCAAATTTAAAGCAGAATAGCCTAATACTGGTTTTTGGGAAACAGATAGAATTCATGAAATAAGCTTCAACTATTGATAATAAAAATTCTTGGTTTGTAATTTTCATTCTCTTTCCACGTTTTTCCGAGTTCTTTTAACATTTAAAAAAATATTTTAAAATGTTATGTGTCCTAGCCTGTGAGACTAGTTTTAACATGAAGTGCGTCCATCAGGCGAAAAAAGGTTGGTCATCACTGTTCTTAAATAATACGCAATAAATAATGGGCTGTTTATTGTTTTTTTCACTCCAGATTCTTAATATCTCAACTCTGCATCTCCTTTTGACAACTTTTGCATCTGAAAATACTCATCCAAAACTAAAAGGTTCAAAAATAAAGACCGTTCTGGTTAAACGTGGACATGATGTATACATAAGATAAATAAATACCTTTGTGCTAAAAAGTAAAATACGAAGTAACAAAAGCTTTTTTCGGATGTCTTTTCATCCATAAGCTCATTTATTTTGCATTGAAAAAGGCGTTCTTTGTAACGCCGAAACACGTTTATGCAGTAATCTGCAATTTGTGCGTTTTGACGTTGTTAATTCTTGTTTTAGGATGCATACATGTTTGTTTTAAAAAATAAGAATGAGTACTATATTCCTACCGAAATAAACCTACCAGAAGAGAAAAAAAAAGGACAAAAATGTAGAATTTCGTTCACACAAACACAGAATTGCAAAACAAAGTGGGAAGAAAAGTAAATACATGCACGTGCATTAAATTCATTATTTTAATACGGCGTTGTCGATGATCATTTTCCACTGCTATCACAAACCACTGTTAGAAAAGAACTAACGTTTTAGCACCTAATAAAGTGGATGTGAAAAAAAAAATATCTGCTAAAACCTAATCTATTTTCTTTTGCCTCATACGCGTTTTATATGGAGTTGTAAACTTTTACTGCTAATCTTATGAATCTTCTGCTTATAATTTTAGTGCAGATGAGCGAAATAAAATCATTTCCGCATTTCATCATTTTGCAAAAATAAGTTAACCCTACCAAATAAGAGTACAACGGGAATGAAACATTATCATGCTTTATTGTTAGATTCAAGTTGTACAAGCTTCACGCGAAGAAAATTTTAACTACATACCTAATTCAATATTTTTTTTAAATCGTTCATGATGAATTTCATAATATACTAGCTGCGTTGCCCGGCTTTAACCGGTCTACTTTGAAAATAAAAATTGTGTCAAGTGAGGTATATTCAACAATCAGGCTTAAATAAATTAATTTAAAAAAAAACATTATGCAAAAATTTCCTTTCCAAACAATGACGACAGATATTAAAATACTTTTTAAGAAATTAAATCCTGAAAGATGGATTTAAAAAGTGTAACCATGTAAACACAAAATAAAGTAAGTTTACGGAATTAACATGTGAAGGAAAATGGTTTACAATTTGAATGGACATGAGATTTTTTGAACTTGATTTTAAAAGGCTTGTAATTTTTTTTCCTTTCGAGATAGAAGCTTATTTTTTTCGACCATAGGTCGAGATAGATCTGGAGTAAAAAATGTTGCTTTTTCCAATGGTGTCAAAAAGAAACCTGTGGGACAATTCCTTCACTTTTTATTTATTTATTTGATAAAGTAGTACCTAAATTTCAGCTAAACCTAAAAAAATTCAAGCTAAAAACGCGAATAACTCCCGCCGTATTTAGGTTATAGCTTTGAAACAAATTGCGTAGAACGCGGGAAATTCTATTCTTTCCAGTGATATCTAATATTAATATGTGCAAGTAGTTTTTCACCCCCCACATTTGGGAATTTGTGACAATTTGGCCTGAATTGGAATTAAAAAAAACTACTCGTCGATTTTTTTTTTTTCGAATCGGTCTGCAAACCTTTCCGGGATTCAAAGAAGGATACTGTGAAAATTTCAGCGAAATCGGCCGGGTACTTCTTAGGTTTTGCGCATTGTAACAAACGGACGTCTTTTGGAGATTTCATTTTATGCTATGTAGAGATTAACCTTTAAAATACTCTTTTGAGCGATTTTTTCACGACTTTTCTCGTAGCTTAACTTTATAAGAATCGAGAAACAAAACTGTTGAGCGCATATTGGTTGAAAATTATTTACCTAAAATTATACACATATTTTACATTTACATCAATCTTTTTGGCAGGGCTCATTGAAACTGAGCTTCAATATTGCACCCAGCGTACTACGTGCAATAGGGTAGAACGGGTTTTTAAAAATCGATTTTGGTATAGTGTAGAAAAAGTTTTTTTTTTGCATTCGTAGAACACTCGAAAAGTTCATATATTTTATTAAAGCCGTGCCAAGCTGCGTTGCCCGGCTTTGCACGGTCTGTCTCGAAAATGAAAGTCATGCCAAGTAACGCGCGTTCAACAATCGCTTGAACAAAAAAAAAGGTAAAATTTCCCGACAAATTGCAGAAAATTACAAAAAAAGGAAATTTTTTAATCCCCCAATTACAGAAAAAACCTCAGAACAAAAGCCAGAACTTAATTTCTTCATATTTGAGAAATAAATGGCGACAGCCCTTTCTTGAAAATGACTTTCTTCACGTTACAAATGTAATTAAAAGCATTGTTCAACAACGACCGTGATCAACAATAAATTTCTAATTGAAGGCTTACCTACATTTTAGAATGAAATCATCGAACAACAGAAATAGTTTACGTTATAATTACCTTGAAACATAGGAACAAATTTTGCCTGATGCAGAAAACTCAGGGGTTTCAATGGATATTTTATTCTACTTTTTGCGAGCATTTCGTTGCCGTCATTCTTTTGAAAAATTCCATTTTCGGGTCCTAAAATTTTTACTCGAACGGTTCGGCTCTTTTTTTTTTTTTTTTGCCATTTGACACTCCCCCCCCCCTCCGCCCGTTCCTTTTCGGGTGCCCAAGTATATATATATATATATATATATATATATATATATATATATATATATATATATATATATATATATATATATAGAGAGAGAGAGAGAGAGAGAGAGAGATTTAGCCTCGCCCTTTTGTCACTAAGAGAAGAGTAAAAAAACAATAGAGACTAATTTACCAAAAAAATATGTCTTGAAAATAAATTTCAAAATTAGTTTCGGCGTAGCGTGTAAATTTCGTGCAAGAGCTCTGCTAAAATGCTCTAAAACGTTCATTAACGTTGTTTAATAATAAACCTCGTTTCTACGCCATCCGTCAATAAAAGTGAAAAACAAAATATCATTTTCCCAAAATATTCATATTTCAAAAACTAATTTCAACATTGGTTCAAGCACACAGTAAATATTACTCAACGAACCAGTTAAACCTCTCAAAAAGTTCAATTAATTTCATTTAATATTTACTGGTGAACCTGCAAAATTAAAAAACTGTTAAAGCAGATAGTAACTGAATTAATTATAGAACCTGTAACGTAGTTGCACGTAGTGTTGAAGTTAATACTAGCATCTGTTATTAGATATACGTAACTGATTAAATATTTTCCTGATTTTAAAATATGCAAGCATGCAAATATAATTATTAATAAAGTATTTTTTTCAATGCATATCTGTCGACCTGGGACTGGAGGTCTGTTCAGAATATTAGGAAGTATCAATGTACTGCTTAACTGCATTTCAAAGTGAGGAACGTCATAATATTTTCCGAACACTAAAATAGAGCTCAGATCAGAAGGGCCACGAGAAATACGGATGACCGTTTCGTATGTATTTATCTTCTTTCAAGAAAATACAAGAACACCTATCAGGGCCATATATAAGGGTGGGGTCTTAGGGTTCAACCCCCGAAAAGTTCGGTTTGACATTAAAATGTGCGTTTATACTTAAAAATTTCCAAAAAATATTGTTCCAAAACTCAAATGTCTTTTATATGTATATTAATTGCATAAAACCCTTTTAGTGAGTCAAGGCTGGTTTTATATAATGTACTACCTTTCGCAAAGCTCCGCATTAAAGTTTTTAAACCTTCGCCGAAATTATTTTCTGGTTACGGCCCTGAAACCTATTACCATTAATATCAACTCATCACACACATAGATGAGAACTTCTATCTTCTTTACTAATAATAAAGCTAAAAGTCTCTCTGTCTGGATCTCTCTCTGTCAGGATCTCTGTGACGCACATAGCGCGTAGACCGTTCGGCCGATTCTCATGAAATATGGCAAAGTTAGTTTGTAGCATGGGGGTGTGCACTTTGAAGCGAATTTCGAAAATTCGATGTGGTTCTTTTTCTATTCCAATTTTAATAACAAAATTATCATAAGATGGACGAGTAAATTACGAAATCATAATAACGTGGAACCGTAACATGGGCTCAAGTCAATTGGCGAGATACGAAATTATCATAACGTGGAACCGTAACATGGGTACAAGCCAATTGGCGAGATACGAAATTATCATAACATGGAACCGTAACATGGGTACAAGCCAATTGGTGAGAAAATTCACCACACATTATTTGTAAACATACAGGCGAACCAAAAGACCTTTTAATTTTTCTTTATGCAAAACCGTGCGGGTACCACTAGATATTTATAAAACATTAGATAAAGTTTTTTAACTAGTGTCTCAAATAAAGCAGAAGGCACAAAATTACCACAGCCGTTCTGGCTGGCTTTGATTTAGTTTCCCCTGAGCAGCAAGCCTACGAAGTTGGTAAAGACAAATGATAGTGGTAAGTAGAGAAAAAAAGAACTAATGGAAAAGGGTTTAAAGGGCAGTTGAAAGAGATATGATATAAAGTTTACAATTTGATTACTGCAAAGGTAATACCATTTAACAAATATCTGGTCATCTAAAAACTAACATTAGAAGCGTATCTAGCATTAATAGAAGGTTGGATATAAAAAAAATAAAGAAGATGCCAGGTTTTTAATCAGTCGACTCTCGATACCTCAAAGCCTTATAACTCGAATATTCCTTTACGTCGAAGTTTTTATAATTTTGTGTTTTCAATGCAAATTTTGTCCATGTCTCGAATGTATTCCTTTTAAGTCGAAGTTTTTCCGAAAGTTTCGTTTGTTACCAAGGGTTTCCTTTTTATTTCAAAACTGGAGAACATTTTGTAACAAAAGAAGTAAGAAATTTTCAATAGTTCAAGCCCTAGCAGTTACTGTAAACCCTGTTTCTTTGGTTAATTTCAGTTAAGTTTTTGCAAATGAATTGTTTTTTGGAGTTTGGTTCATCGCGCTTCCAAGAATCATTAAAATACAGCTCATTAGATAGCCAATATCTGTGTAAATTTTTAGGACATAGAACAAGAATTTTTAATGAGTCGCCACGTCTCCTTGGGTTTTAATGATGAAGGCAATAAATTTTGATCTTTTTCGCACTAGCAGTGAAGAATTAATTGCTTTATCTATTCAAATTTCATCAAAATTTCAATTTCAAATTTCAGTATTATGTTTCTCTTGTATGCTGCAAAATTTTTGGAAAATTTGGTAATGTGTAATGGAAAACTCTGCGGGCTATGTGCCAAAACCTGTATATAAAATTCGTATTTTGAAACAGTAAATGTTTATCTGTGGTTCTCCAAAAACGTATATTTTCCAATCACATTTTTTTATAAAACAGAAACAAGGAAAAAAAATCTAAAAAAAAAGTATACTTGCACTTTGTTAGGAACTTATTAATAGAAAAACGGAGGGAAATCATTTTAACTATGCTACACCCCTCAAAACAGGGGGGGAGGGGCAAATTTTTGCACTCCAGGAGAGGGACACAAGCAGTACCAGGAAAGTAACAAATTGAGTTTCAACAAGGGTACCAAACATTTAACTGTAGTAGTAAAGAAGTAACTGTAACCCAAATGAAAAACTATTTTATTGCATGAAAAACCTCCCTTAACGGACACTCACAAATAGCGAACAACTCTTCGAATCCGAGTCCCTTTACATTGGTTTTTTCCATATTATACACTCTGAATAGCTTACAGTACGAATAACGCGCGCGAACAGTTATTTTTTTTAAATCAATTGTTATGTTAAAATTCTAAACTAACAAATTAATAACAATTTTTCTATTGTTTGTTATTTCTAATTCTTTAATTTAAAAAAGTATTTATCTAACTCTAGAAAGTTGTGCTCTAACAGGGGTGCCCTATCCTCCCACCCCCAAGAGCAAGAGCGCACCACCCTAAATTATCGTGAAGACCCCCTCCCCCCAAAATCAAGAAACCCTCAGATAAGAAAAATACCCCTCAAAACACTCCACCTAAAATTTTCAATGACGCAGTCTGCACCATGAGCCTCCCCCCTCCATCTAGGTGGGCACCCCTGACTCTAGTTGATCAAAGTCAGAAATTTAAAGCAACTTCATTTAGGTATTCGAGCAACATTTCAATTACAAAATATATAACGAACAAATCTCTTTTTGAAAGATTCGTCTGAACAAGAAAAAAAAGAAAAATAAAGCAATATTGAATTTTTCAACCGCTACATTTTTTATTCATCGTTTGCCAAATTCTATTTTTTTATTAGCATAATCTTATTTTCTAACTAACGTATTGGAAATAAATTCTAATCTACTATATGTATTACAAGTGATATGAAATTCATGCTAGAAGAGCGAGTTGTTTTGCGCCAGGAGTATGACATTTTCCTTTCAATTTACCTGTTACGTAGGTCCCGGATTATAATTAAGGTAAGGAATGTTATTTTTCTGTTCTAACCTCATAATTAAACTATACATTATGAGAAGATTTTTTTTTCATTTGATACAAAAATGTTGTCCAGGAGAATGACAGCAAAAATGTTATATACATAATTTTTGAACTTCAAAAATTTAATAACAGCAGAGAAATCACATTAACAAAATACTCAATAAAACCAACAAAATGTTGATAATAAACAGTGTTTTAGTACAGCAGATTGAAAATTCCATTTTTATCTATAATATATTTGAACTCATTTCTTAGGACAGGAGAATGGCATGAAATCCAGGGGACAAACTTCAAAATGATGTATCTTAATTATTTAAGTAAATAAATTTCTTCAAAGAATTTTAATTTACACCTTAAAATATGCATAATTTGGTAGGGGAATGTGAGGCAAAGTGAAATGGTGAAATATTCTGCTTTTAGCGCCACCTATCTGGTAATATTTTAACCATGTAGTAACACATGTTGTCTGTTCCAATCCAGAAAAAACTTGCCTCTGAAAATCAAAGAATATGATAATCCGAGCAATTTTCAAAAATTGATACTCGTATTGTAATACTTCGTTGTAAGTCAAAATGTATTTTTTGTTATTTTTCTTTACTAATAATAAAGCTGAAAGTCTCTCTGTCTGGATCTCTCTCTGTCAGGATCTCTGTGACGCGCATAGCGCCTAGACCGTTCTACCAATTTTCATGAAATTTGGCACAAAGTTAGTTTGTAACATGGGGGTGTGCAGCTCGAAGCGATTTTTCAGAAAATCGATGTGGTTCTTTTTCTATTCCAATTTTAAGAACAAAATTATCATAAGATGGGCGAGTAAATTTCGAAATTATCCTAACGTGGAACTGTAACATGGGCACAAGCCAATTGGCGACAAAATTCACCACACATTATTTGTATACTATATACAGGAAAACCAAAAGACCTTTTAATTTTTCTATTGCGGGCAAAGCCGTGCGGGTACCACTAGTCAATCATAAAATTCTTGTTATTGACATTTTAAATATTTATTGAGACCTACTAATATTCAATGCAGTATTTATTTGTTAAATATTGAGCTAATTTGTATTTCAAGTGCTTTGTAGAGTTAATCAAGTGCATACGAGCAAAGTGCATGCTGTAAAGTGAAACAATTCATTTCATTTAACTATTCAATCTTTTATCAATTCACTTACTCATTTATTTATTAATTCTTTCATTTATATTCCTTCATTAAATAATTTCATTATTTATTCATTCATTCACTGTTTTACTAACTGATGTATTTTTTCTCACTTATTAGCTTACGAATTTATTCATTTATTGTTTCATTTATTTTTCAATTAATCATTCTTTCTTTTATTTACTCCTTCATTTGGCCAAAAATATCTTTAGTGATCGAAAATATTTCATTAAAAAATATTTTATTTTTCACTTTCCCCATGAAAAAAAATTAGGCAAAAATGTCCAACTTTTTTCTAGGTACAAATTTACTGTAAAAATAAAAAATTATATTTCAATGCAAGTCATATAAGAAAATATATTGTTCTATTCTTTGTATACCGTAATTTTCAGAAAAAATTTCCAAATTGTTCATCTTGAAAAAAACAAGTTACCTAAACCATTTATTTCACTTTGCCCCACATTTCCCCACTACAAATTAAATTTGTGAAATGTTATTTTAAAAATTTAATTGCATTTGAGAAACGGAAACAGACAGGCCAAAATTGTGACTTTCTGGGTGTTTAAAACTTTTTGTAAGAAAAAATAAATGATTTATTGTTTGAATAAGAATGGAATAACATCAGACCAAGTTGTTTCCAACTATTAAAAAAAGGAAAATTCTAGGTCAAACAATTCTTGTTTTAGGCTTTTTGGGACATAATATTACTAGGATTTGGGAGAATTATCCTTATATCTTTCTGAAAAAAGTGATACTTTCGCAGAAACATAAAAATTAAGTGTACACTGTACGTACATATCTGTAGTAAGTCAACCTTTTTTTTTTTAAGTTAAAGCTTATTCCCGGCTATTTTTAATGAGGAACGATTTTTTTTTCCTAAATTTCCTGCTGATGTTGATTGAAATGCATGAGTGATTTAATTTTTATCGAAAAAAAACTAGAGCATACCTTTTTTAGGCAAAAGTTTGGTCTCTAATATCTTGAGAAATGTGCGAAATTTTAATTTTTGAAAGTTCCAATACTCTTGGTTATATAAAATATATGTTGAGAAAAGTTCACAAAAATTTAAGAGACATTCCATCATATCCGAAGTTTTTTTACTTATAGTTTCTCATTAATATACATTTTTCACCGTCTCATTGTTAAAAAAAATCAAGCTTAACTTTTCATAGAAGTTATTCCAACTGATGTAATCACAGCAATTTATTTAAAACGGCGTCCGAAGAATTTTTCCTATTACGAAACTTAAATCATCTTTATTTATTTGCACCTTTGAAAGGCATTTAAAGTTTCCGAACTTTGTGAAAACTCCGAAATACGTGTTAATGTAATTACACAACTAACATTCCAAACAGCCATCATGCATTTCTTCAAAAGTTCCATTAACACATTAGCCGCGTGGAATGAAGTGACAACCAGACACGTGTTATAGCCATTAACGAGAACTTTTCTGAACAACATGTGTTGCCGACGGTTCACTCTAATGGTGCGTTCATTTATTTAAAATTGTAAATGTACTTGAAAATGGTTAAAAAGAAACAAAAATGGAGGGGGTCCACTAAATGTGTGAAATGAATATCAAGACCTTTAAGAAATCTACAACATTTGCCATTTTCAACCTAGTTTCATGTATATCATAAGAAAATTTTGGCATCAAATAGCAAATGAACATAACCAGTCAAAGTAGGCTCAAATTTCCGCAAGACCATCGTATTTAATGATGATAGAAAATTGACAGAATAGCGGTTAGACTTCCGAACACGAGTTTTATTGAAACAAGTAAACAAGAAATTCATTATTCGTTGTAAAAAAAGGAAACTTCTCGGTGAAATGAGCTTAATTTGACATATTTAAATATATATATATATATATATACTGCAATAAAAAGGACATTTTTTTAAACTTCATAAAAGCGCATCGTGCAATGACTGCTGTCCCTAATACAACAACTTGTAACGGTAAAGATATCGCGAAATCGCGGCAAATCACAATTGACACAATTGCGATGTCTTACATGGGTCATGCTGGGATTCATTTGTGACGTGCTTCCTGTGACTTCACAGCAGCATCGCTTCAAAAATTAGACCTACTTCACACGTGACAACTTAGTTGAATCAACTTTAGAACGGACGGTTTTATTAGGATGTGTAACCAGGTAGAAAAGTGAACGAATCACCCGGTATCCTTCACACGACAGGCAACTCGTCAGGCACACCACGCATACATGCTATCACCATTCTCCCCCCGATTAGTTGCATCGAATTTTTAGTTGATTCAACTAATTCATCATTATCAAACGTTTGCCCTACCACGAGTAAGCTAGTTGAGTCAACTCTATTCAGTTTAAACGGCATTATTGAGCAACTGCTCGAATAAATTCAGCTTATTAGAAGAAAGTTAATTTAAATAAGCTATTTCGTGTGAACATAACGAAAAACGATAGTCAACTTGACAGGCTGCTTTTTTGAAAGGTTGATTCAACTAACCGTGTGTAGGAGGACTAATTTCTGACAAGTCACTTAGTGATGTTTTGATGACGTCACTTCAAGGTCACTTTGTGACGTCGCTCGAACTCATAAATAATCTTTACTTTACTAGAGACCATGTAAAAATTTGGGGACTGCTCATAGACTACCCCTTAAAATCGTCATCCATGTAACTTATAGCTTGTTTGCATGCTCTTTTCATTGTTTCATTTAGAAACAAGATCTTCTAGACATTATTTAAAGGGGAAAGTGATAAAAAATATTCAAACGTGAATTCAGAACTTCTGAGGAACGAAATTTGTTCTTATGTGTTGGGTGAAAGAAAAAACATGGCCCACGCATTTGCGTAGACTGGCCAATCAGGAGTCCTAAAACGATTACGAAGTCTATAGCTGAATAAAGGATGTTTATATGCCGCCCGAACTGACAGACGTAAGTTACCGAAAGCTGGTTATAACTTACGTTTAAGGTAACGATTCGGGATCGTCACTGAACTTGCACATACAGACTACGTTTTAGTCGCTTTGCTATTAGGACAGTTATTTGTTTGTGAGTAGCTCTTGATTACAAGGGATTCAGTTGTGAAAATCAAACCCCTTTTCATTTCTGCTAGGTATCGAGTGGTGCACGAGATTTCCGGGGAGCAGCGATCCGTGACTCTGGAGCGTCTGCAACCTGCGACAGAATACCAACTGTACCTGGTGGCCTTCGCCGTCTCCGGCCAACAGACCAACATCAGCAACAAGGTGCACTTCGTCTCGCCCGACGTCACGCGTCAGTATTTCTTCTGCCATTGCTCTCCCGCCGTCAGATCTAGCCCACTCTTTTACCTTATTCAGTGTCCCAAAATTTAACGAAAAATATAAATTTGCCGCCATTTTTGAAGCAAATTGTTGATAACCCTGAAAAAAGAACAACTGTCAGCTGAGAGTTAAGGGTTCGTAAAATGGATATTGGTACGATACAAAAACGTGTTTTCATTTTTGAACAATATTTCAAAAGTAATAAAAACTGAGACTGGTCAAGCAATAACAAAGATGGATGCAAGGGGGGGCGATGGGGGGGATCGCCCCTCTCGAGAGACCCTACATCAGAATTTTTTCCAATAGGAAGTTCTAAAACCCAAGTATAGGCCATCTTTGACGACATTAAGGAAAGGAATGTGGTTTGAATCTCCCTCCCAGAAACTTTTTGGATTTGAGGTTTCAAAAGGGGTATTTCAAACGATCTTTGGTAATGCTAGGAGGATAAGTTTGGAGGCCTTCCCCCGGGTATTTTGCAAAAATTAAGTCTTGATGACGCGATTGTAAACATTTCAGGTGGTGTTAGGGAAAGAAATAGGTTCAGCGACTTTTCTCCGGTAATTTTCCGAAACTGAAGTTCCAAAAAAACCTAATTTTGGTAGACCTTCTATCATGTTTGGGGAGGGGTTTTCAAAGCATTCCCCCGCAATTACTACGAAATCTAAGTAATAAAACACAATTTTGGAATAACTCTTTAAACGAAAAAGGAATGGACTAGATGTTCCGGGACCTACTTGGATAAACCTCTATATTTTAGTTGTGTCAGATAAAAATGATGTGACCTCCCCCCCCCCCACAAGCATGTGTAAATTAGATACGTAGAAGAGGTAAGTTAAAAATCAACCGCCCCCTTGAACAATTTCTGGATCCGCTCATGAGCTGGTTTTTGATATCTCGACATAATAACAGTTTTTTCTGCCAAATTGGATGTTATTGATATAGCCAATATGTGGTTTCAACAACACGGCGCCGCATGCCATACAGCTATAGCGAACAATTCAATGACTGCACTAAATACATTTCTTGGTCGTATACTCTCTCGTTTCGGTGATCAGGGCTCTCATTCGGGTCCCTGGATGGTGTGATTTTGCACCATTCGATTTTTCTTATATGATAACTGAAGTCAAAGCTCTACATCAATAAGACCACAATTACCTATGCATTATCGTATCGACTAGCTTGCTTGAGCCGGTTACTGCTTGACCAGCTTGAACTTTCATTATTTTTGAAATATTGTTCAAAAATGAGTTGTTGCATCGTATAACGCTCCATTTTTACTAATCCTAAACTCCCAGCTGTCAAATTGTTCTTCGTTCAAGGTTACAATTGCTGCAAAATGGTGGCAAATTCAAAACTTGGGTTAATTTTGGGACACCCTTAATTCGTTTCTCTGAGTATCTTATCACTGGGCTATTTTACTAACCGGTAGCTTTTCACTACGAGTTATACACTGCTCGACATTGAAAATGCTACACCAAGAAAGAGTAGTTTGGAAAAGAAGCAATTTGACAAAAAAAACAGAGATAGCAATGAACAAGTGATCTTGATTTCAAACCGATATTCTGGTCACAGAACGAGAACGGCGTCGACTTAGTAGGATGTAGGACCACCGCGAACGGGAATGCACGAAGAAACACAACAAGGCACAGAGTCATTAAGAGTGCGAATGGTGTCCTAAGGGACGGCTCTCAATTCCCTGTCAACCATTTGTCAAAGTTCTTCTTCTGAACGAAGCAAGGACAGAGTTCGCAAACGACGTCCAATTACATCCTACACGTGTTCGATCAGTGACAGATCAGGAGTTTACGGAGGCCACGGAAGCATCTGTTCATCTTGTACAGCATGATGGTAAATGCGAGCACTGTGTGGTTGGCATTATCCTGCTGGAAAATTACATTGAGCACCCTCTGTTTATAGGTAAGGAATTGTCACCGGCCGCAACAAATTCTGTGCGTATCGTTCGACCGTCATAGTGCCCTGAATATGCACTAGACGTGACGTAGTATCGTACGCATAGCGCCTCAAACCATGATGCCGTGTTGTCGAGCCGTGGGAAGCTGCACAGTTGCTGTCGGATTAGACCAGTCTCCACGTCGTCCCACGGCTACTATTACTAGAAAAACAAAAGCGTGACTTATCTGAGAACATGACGTTCCGTCATTCAAGTTGCTCTAACACGGCACCATTCCAAGCGATGACGTCTATGCTGTGGGGTCAGTGGCAGTCTTCTTAACGGATGCTCGTGGGGGGATATGGAAACATCCAGGGTGTCTTGCACACGAATTAGACTGGAAATCCACGTGGCTTTCGGGGCTGCCACTCTTTGTCGGCAGATGCGTCCATCCACGCGTGCTGCCGTCATTCTGGCTGCACCTGCACCTCTAAAACTTGCCACATTTCCTTGCTCCAACCATTTTCGCCACAGCCGATGCAACGTGGACGCATCCATGTTAGAATATGAGGAGATAACATTTCTGGGCTTATTGGCCGTGGTCTAATTGGAGTAGAAATTCGAGACGTTTCGGCTTGCTTTGCTGCAACCATCATCAGTGGTTTGAGTTTGGTGAGACTGATTCCTGGCTTCGGTGGCTCCGGTATTTAAGCAAACTGCTGCTGCGCTGCTGGTCCTGATTGGGAGGCGTTCTCAAGCCGCTGGTGGAATAAGGTTCCTGATTGGATGAGATACAAGCCGCTGGGTGATCCTGGTACCTGATTGGATGGGATTCACAAGCCGTGGTGGCTACCGGTTTCTGATTGGATGGGACCACAGTATGTTTTAGACTGTTGTGGCGAGCGGATCTAAGGGCAGGGTGCCATGTTTTTGGTAAATTGAAATTCTCCTCTTTTCTGTTGAAATTAAAGGTTTGTTTGAAAATTTCTACAGCTTCGCGATGAAGACTGGCAAAGTAATGAGATGTTGTAGCCAAGATTAGGCTACAACATTTCAGTCTTGAATCTCATCCAATCAGGAACCGTATTCCACCAGCGGCTTGAGAACGCCTCCCAATCAGGACCAGCAGCGCAGCAGCAGTTTGCTTAAATACCGGAGCCACCGAAGCCAGGAATCAGTCTCACCAAACTCAAACCACTGATGATGGCTGCAGCAAAGCAAGCCGAAACGTCTGGAATTTCTACTCCAATTAGACCACGGCCATTAAGCCCGGAAATGTTATCACCTCATATTGACGCCGGTCGTGAAAGCCTTAAACATGTTAGAATCATTTGCAATTTCACCTAAAGACCAACCTGCCCTTCTCAGCCAGCTCACCATAAACTTCATAAAATCGTCTGTCTGCTGGAAATGATTCCGTTGACGGCGGCCTCGCATTCTCTCTTATTACACATATCTTCCGAGACGAAAACAAAACTTCTTCGATTATTCGTCAGTCAGACATAACGGCTGGAATATTGCCCTTTCGAGATTCTTTTATATCTTACTTCATGTGCGTTGGAGAGTTGCACATTTCACATCATTTGAATCACTTACGTCTACCCTGAACTTTGCGTAAATTTCTGACCACGCCTTCTTGATGTTACATTATCAATGTCAAACAGTGTATAAGCGATGAGATATCTCTTGATCGAATCAAATAGCAAAGAAAAGAAGTTTCGCTCTGCGGAATGGATGCAAAGTGTTTTCCATTGTCTATGTTTCATTCAAACTTGAAACGCACTTTCATGTATAATTCTATCAAAACGAAAGCTTGCCATAAAAATTTACATATTTTGCATCAAACTCATCTACGTAAAGGAGTTTAGTGCAGAGATTAGAGATTCTTAAAATAGTTTTCAACAAACTTCAAAAGAATTTCTTAAGGTTTTTGATACTTGAAACAGTAATCTTAAAGCATTTTTCGGAAAAGAAAAAAGGAATACTTAACTGAGTTAAGTAAAATAACTTACAAAAAAATATTGTAACGCTATAGGCTAATGCTCAACGGGATACCTGCGGTTCAGATTTTGAGATTTAAAAAAAATCCAGCTTTGGTCTCTTAGCTTTTTAAGCTCCTTTAAGCTTAGTGGCACAGCACTCGATTCGTATGCTGAAAGTCCATGTTTCAAAGCCGCCGAGATCTCATGCCCACGCGTACGGATGTGAGCGTCATGTCTGCGTACAGAGTCTATGGTAGACACAAGGTCTCTTCGGAGTTTGATCCAAGACCTTCGGTGTATGAATTCCGTGCTTTACTTTTGAGCCTAACGGTCTTCAAAACTCGGGTGAAATGTTGAATTATTACAATCGGACCGTCCGATACAAGCCTACAATGTTTTACAACTATTGAGTTAAAAAAAAAACTTTTTTTTTAAATAACTTTCCAGTGGTAAATTTAAAAGATAACGCTGCAGATCTTCAAAAAAAAAAAAAAAAAATGAAAGCAGCTGTGACAATTCAAGCTCGTTATCTAAAAAACATCCGCAGAAAGAACTAGAAGTTATGTTAAAGCGGTACAGGTAATCTAGTCTAGAAGACAGATTTGACCAGTAAGCCTAAGCCACGATTAAATGTCTGGGTCACTTTAAGAGAGCAGATTACTTGTTTTCCCAACTCTTTCAACATGTTCTACAAGCGAGACTCTTACAAAACTCCTTAGACGATAATTTTAATTGCTTGTTTTATTACTCTACAAAGATTATTTGTGGGAGACGTCTGCAAAATCAAGACATCTTTTTTGGCCAGTTAATCAAAGTTGAAGTTTATTTTCATTTTATCATTCCAATGTGGACAAGTGCAATGATATGGTTACGCAGAATTTTCAAATAGGCAGTCTATAACTGATGTATGCTATTAAAATCCGTTATGGCATGTAATAAATATTAAGCACATGAAAAAAAGTACTTCGTGTTTCCATATCTAATGAGTGTTTTTTGATTATACTGAGAGACTCGTGGATTCAAAAGTATTCTCCTCCTGATAGTAGAGACACATAATCATTTTTGGAAATCTTACAACAAAGAATGAATTAAGAGCATTTTGAACATTCAATTGCAGACAAAGTATTTTTTATAAAAGCAAAGAGACATTGTGCAGATTCAACTTACACAATTACAACATTCTACTACTGGTTATTCTGCAGTAATGCAAGATACAAATGCGTCATTATTGTGAAAATAGTATAAATCATGTCCGAAACTTTAAAACTTATTTTGTTAAGTTTAATGATTATCACTAATTAATCATATTGGATGATGTTTCTCCATTCAGATGTGCATATGATATGTGATACTTTCAGACACAGTCTGATCTTTTTAATTGTGTAATAATCAAGTATTACTGGTTTGTACATAAGTTATTAAAAGAGGTATGTTTTGTGTTTGTATAAGCTGTTAGGTAAGTGTATTTAGTATAATTATTTCAGATGTGCAATAGATGTTTGAAATATTCTGGCGCGGAAAATTTTAAATCATTTGTATGGTCCAGTAAATCCTCCCTGATTGGTTTTCTGACTGTATCTCCCTTCCAGAAAATGACAGTTGGATCCAGAAAGGCGATTCGTCACAGCTGGAAGAGGAGACCCCCGCTCCATTCACCGTCAGAGAAGAGGAGGTTGTGATCGTCGTCCTAGTCCTGGCCGTCTGGGTCTTCGTCATCGTCCTCTTCTTCAACAAGTGGGGGAAGATCCGAATGCTTGAGCCTTACCAACCTCAGTACCATTCCCACCCCGTCATCGCGAAACCGGCACGCCTGCCACTGAACGATGCCCTCGCCCCTCTCGAACGATTCAACCTGGAGTTCGGGGCAGCGCCCACCCCCTACCATGTGCACAAGATGAGACCAAGACAGAACTCAGTGTTCGTGGGAAGCCCGTATAGAAGTAGGAGCGGATCTGTGTTGTCAGAACCTAGAATCCCGAGGAAGGTTAAAAGTGCTGAAGACATTAAATCTCTAGTGATCCAAGTTGGAGATCGCATGCTGCAGCAGTCGACAGCCCTTTGAAGAACATCCATCGGCGCAAACTGCTCATGCTCACGCACCATGTCTTTCAAAAGCAATGAAGAATATGCTCGAATTTTCACACATGTTCTTGACTTCCTCTGGGGTGCCCACCTAAAGGGGGGGGGGGTATGGAGCCACTTAAATTTCAGGAGAGGTTAATTTGTGGGAATTTTGGACTTATTTTGGAGGAAGTTTTGTTTTTTGGAGGGTGCATTGTAGGGCCATCGTCCTACGGGGAAACGGCAACTCTGATTTCTTGCAGCAACCCGTTCTTGGTTTTTTGTTGATTTGAAGAAATAATTAGTCAAAATTGACACTTAGGAGTTAAAAGAAGAATGAACAACTAAACAAATCCGAATGTACTTAAAATAACGCTTTCTTCAATATGTGCTTTTGCACAAATCGATTTGTTAGGCTATGGGAAATATAAAGCATTCAAGGTGGGATGTCGTGCATACTTGCTAAAGGATCTTTAATTCAGAAAATGGGCATCAACTATGAGATGTTACAGTTATGTTTTCAAATAATAAAATTATAATCTGACAAAACATCGGGATAGAACAACTGTTTGATTCTTTACGCATTCAACAGGAGTGTTTCATTACTCTTAGGCTATGTATTTTTGATTTATATCTTTTTCGAATCAATAACAGAAATCTCTTGCTTAACGCCGTCATACATTAAGGTTTATCTTCAAACCAGATTTAGGCGTAAAAGCCATACTGTTTGGTGAAGCGATAAATAAAAAATAGTAATGATAGATACTGAAAAGCTTTAATAATAAAATTACAAAATCGAGGGCTAAATCAGTATGGTCTCTTGGATGTGTGAACGTATCGAGTTCTTCTCATTGCATTTGAGACAAAAAGTGTGCTACAAATTCATACGTTATTCAAACAACCACATATAACTTACTTTTGCTAAACACAGACAATGCCAAACTGGTTATGCTGGACATAAATGGTAAAAAAAAACTAATTAAAATCTTTCCAAGGTAAACTTTTTAAGCAAGATAGAGTCATTTCATTTGAGCTTCTCTATCAAGATATTCGCTTAAAACTTTTATAGACTTGAATAGTTTTTTAACCACGTCTGAGTGGCAACTGCAGTGATAGATTGTATATACATAATGGGAGTGGTTAAATACTTACTCAACACACCTTTGGAGGTGTGTTTCATAAATGCTTTTATTGTAAATACTATGATAACTTGCCTTATTATAAGCAAACATAATGTATACCCTCATGTACGACATGGAGCAATCATGCATTCTTAAAAAAGAAAATATGTTTTTAAAGTTCTAAATGCTTTGCTTTTCAGCTGTGCTCACATAAGAATTTACGTTTCATGTTCGATGTTTTATTATCGCAGGGTTGTACTTTATGCAAAGTGCTTTTGTATTAAAAATGCACAATTTTAATAGCTTTACATTATTTTTCACCCGATGAAAAGACCGTACAGGATTAATATATGTTACACATCTTTTTAATTCAAAGTTGCTTTTAAAATTTTTTATCAAGAATACAGTAAAGCATTGTGAAAATCATAAATGACAAAAAATAATAGATTGAATTTATTATTTGATAATATTTTTCAGCAAAAACGCTATTAGTTGCAGATATAAAATGGAATGAAAAAGAGTAAATTATGCGCATATTCTGTAAACGCATTTGCACGAGCTATTTTATTGGTCAGGGAAAAATATGCGGTCAATCAAATAACGTCGATCCTAACTATTGAAATGGAAAAGAGGTTCTACTTCTTCTCTTCCAAAGCATCATGGTTTCGGTATATTTTTTTGCCTTTTTTTCAAATCGCTATTATTACTCTTTTGCCCAGGTCGGCGTTCTAGCTGTTTTGCGCGGTTGGAAAAAGCATAGGTTCAACGATTCAAATTCACTCTCGTGGAAACAACTGTACAAGAATATAACGTTTTTGATGAAAAATATACTTAATAGAGGGTATTAATGTAATATGTTTGTTGCTATATTTTCTTTTCTTTTTTCTTTTTTTTTTTTTGTTCATTAGTGCTCACCTAGTAATGGGTTAACTGTGTTGCTAAAGAAAAAATGATGGCCTATCCCAATATGTAATTATTCGAACATATAAAAATAACTTTTCATTTTACTATGCTTAGCTCAATTCCGTGACGTCAAAATAATTATAAAACGTTAAAGCAAAGAACAATTCATGCATACTTTGATTCAAAAATATTATCATATTTCAAATGTTCATTTTTATCATTTGTTAACGATTTAGTTTGAAAATGTTTTTGTCGCGTCATTGGGCCTTTTTTTTTTTTTTTTTGGCCATGTGTTTTGGCTAAAAATTTTCTTTAAATTCCTGCTGCGCTTTGTCAGAAATAACCTTTACCACAATTTTGGCACTTAATCAGGATTTTTAGTTCTTAATAATAATGTCAGTAATTTAGGTAACTGTCTAAATCTGTTTGTCAGCTACTCAACACTAAATCCCTGGATCGTAGATTAAGTATTGACGCGTCCGCCATCTTGGGGTAAAATTCCGATTTTTTCCTGTGTCTGCTATGAATTAGTAGCGTGTTTTGCTTTTTGATTGTGGTTTCTAATTTCCTCCGAGTTAATTCACAATCAAGAAACATCACAGTCAAGAAGCAAAACACGTGACTACATTATAGTAGGCATAGGCAGAAAGTGGCGTTTTGCCCCAAGATGGCAGACGCGTTGCTACTTAAACTAAAATCCGGGGGGGGGGGGAATTGGAACATTTTTGTAACCTGCCTCAAATAAATTCCGATCTTCCAAAACGATTTTCATTGTAATACCAAAATAATGATTCGATGATAAAATAAAAGCTTTAAATCATCATTATAAACCATAATAAGGTCACCGATAAAGCTTTAACTACCACAGATTTTCTTCTTTTTTTTTACAAAATTATTTTATAAAAAAGATTTATGTTTGGTTTACTATTGTTTTAATTCCGATCTTCCGAAACGATTTCCTTAGTAATACCAAAATAACGATACGATGACAAAATAAAAAATTTTTTGTTAAGAAGCCATTTTTATGAACCACAAAATGTTAAATAAGGTCACCGATAAAGCGTCAACTCTATCGCAAATTACCTTTTTTATAAAATCATTTATAAAAAAAATATTTGTGTTAGTCTATAAAACGTTAGTTTCAGAATTGAAGCAATTAGAAGCAAAGTGGTGTAAGTGCCA
Organism: Uloborus diversus; assembly: GCF_026930045.1. NCBI lineage: Eukaryota > Metazoa > Arthropoda > Arachnida > Araneae > Uloboridae > Uloborus > Uloborus diversus. Next base: position 95,675,780 of record NC_072739.1, on the reverse strand, counting down.
AAATTAAAAATTTGGAGATAATAGTACAAATGATAGAAGTAATACACATCTGTTTTGAGGCAGGAAATCGAAAAAGAAGCCTTGGTAGGTCCTTCGATGCAACATGATTTAGAAAAGTTATTAATATGTTACTACTTACTGTTAGAAATTTGCGCCTGTCTTAATCAAAGCTGTAAGTCCACTTACATCCCTTTGCATCTCACGACTTCAATTATACAGAGTGATTTAAGAAGATGTCAAATTGCTACATTTACTGTACTATACGTTGTACTTGAATTATGTAAGGTACATTTTAAAGAGGATGCCATAAAGTTTTGAATACTAACCACTGGAGTATCCTAGAACCGTACTGTGATGTAGCATCATTAAAACAGCGTCAGTAGTGAGTGACATGGTTACTATGAAACAAAAATTGCATTCCTCTCAGACCAGGTCTCCTGATCTCACAACCTGCGACTTTTTACTATGCAGTTCATGAAAGATGTTGTTTGCGTACCACCTCTTCCCACAGATTTGAATGACCTATGAAACCATATCACAGCGACGATGAACTCAGTGACGCAAGACATTCGTCATCGAGTGCGGAAGGAATTGTGAAGCCGGAGAAAGGTGTATTGAACATTTGAAGTAGTGAGAAGCAAAGGGATGCAAGTGGACAATTTAAAAATACAAGTAAAACGCGTTTAAGGATCAGATCCTAGGTAGGCTTTCATTGATTTTTTTTCTAAATCATGCTGTACATCACCACCTACCAGGGCTACTAGTACAATCTTTTGCCCCAAGACAGAGGAGAGGTTTACCTACCATTTGTACTGGTTATCTCCAAATTTTTAATTTTACCACTTGCATCCCTTTGCTTATCACTACCTCATTTGTAAACTTCCACGTGTATATAATTACATGTAATTTACAGAATTCGTGTACAATGCAAGAGGGCAGAAAATATATGAATTTGAAATTGCGTCTATCTTTTTGAATCACCCTGTACAATGTACATACAAAATGGTATTTATAACTGTTTATTTTGCTTTGGAAAAATTTTGTATTTATGCAACACTGATTTCACTTAAATGTGTGCACTTTTTTTCTGTTATAAACCACTGCCTCAATGTCGCTGATTAATGCAAGTAGAGCACGCATATATATTTGTAGTTACAAGCCTGATTGAATCAAAAAATTTTGTAATGTTTCCTACTAACAAAGGATAAAAATTCTGATATTTGAAAAGCATTTACAAGTCTATTTTGAGACCAAAAGTGCCAGTTTGAAATTAATTTGCTAGAAAGTAAAACTATGATACGTGCATATTTTATTCTTCTACACAAATATATCTTAGACTTTCAAAGAAATTTAGAAAATTTATATCTGAAGTTACATATGTTATTTGATTGAGACATGATTTTCATATCAAATTATACATCTATGCTGCGTTCATGGAAAAGTTAGACTAGATGCAAGCAAAAAAATGCTGCCATTGTGCGGCCCCAATCACGTGATTTTCTTGGAGAAGCGCAAATGGGTGCCATCATCAGACGGCATATGCAGAAAACATTGGTTTGCTTTTTTTTTTTATTCCGGTAAGAATCACCAAAAGTGGTCATTGTAGCAATCTGTTTGTTTAATTTCGGTCTAACTTCTCCGAGAGCGCAGTATAGCGTTAATTGTATAAAATGCATTTATTCCTTTTTTCCTTTGTTTTTTTCTTTCCCCAGAGACCTTGGGAATTTCAAATGTTTGCAAATGCGCTATTATAGTTGCAAACCACTATATCGGGGGAAAAAACTAGTGAGAAGTTGAGCAACACACCACAGACTGCAAATATAGTTAGATAATTCATTCAAATAATTTGTTTATAGTTTTTCAGATCGTTTATGTCTTTTTCTTCACAAAGGACGTAATTTGTGGATGTGCCCAGTTTCTTGATCTGCAGACGAACCTCGATTAACATGAAATGAAAATTAACAAATACGTTTGATGCTTAACCGAGAGAATGACTCCGCAGCCGGGTTATGCGTACTGTTAACACGTTAGCTGCCTCGTTATTCACTGGTTGATTGACACTGAACTTTTCGTTCAGGGCGAGTGTGATTAACAGTATAAAACTAAACAAGTGATCGTCTTAAATTAAAAATTTTAAAAAATGTGGCTGAGGCGCAAATGTAGAATCAAGAGGGAAAATTCAATATTCTATTCAATATTTTATTATTAAATATGATTCAATACTTTATTATACCTATTTATTATTACCTATTACCTATTTAATATTTTATTATTGAAATATATTTCATTAGTTAACAAATAGAAACTGGCAACAGATAAAAATGTTAAATCATTGCTTTGAATTTCCTTTTCGGTCAATAATTAATTCGGTTACGAATCGCTTGAATAGAGGCTCAGCCGTATTTAAAATATACTTTAAAAAAGCGTTATAATTCAAATTCTATATAACATGGAAGTTCCAAACACATTCTATCAGACGCAGAAAAAAATTACTCTTTATTTTGGTACTAAATGTTAAAATTTTTAAATATGTTTTCCCTGTAAAATCGCGAAAAACCTTTTAGAGGTTTTTAATTAATATCTTCGTTAGTTAATGTTAGTTAGTTTCGACGCAACCTAGCCAAGTACACTCTCTATCAACTCTCCTTTCGAGTTTTTTTTTTTTTTTTTTTTTTCAAAATCGGGGCATCCGTTTAGGCGCTGGAGTGCTACAGACAGATACACCAGACACGGCAACCCCCTTCCTTTGTGTGTTGGGGGTTAAAAACTAAATTTTATTAATTCATAATCACATCAGTGTATTTTTTATATTATTATATTACTTATGAAAACTGTAATGTAATTTGCAAGAATATTTAAACAGAAAAGTAAAATGGTTGTTTGTGGCAACGCGTGCGTGCAGTGCAGGGCCATGCCTATGGGAGGTCACTTTGGCTTCTTGAAAAGTTTATGTAATCAAGGAATCTTGTCTGACCATTCGACAAATTTAAAAGCAATAGTGCAACGATGCAAATTTGTTTAAATGATTCCTCCTCATTAAAATTATGTCTTCTCTAAATGATGTCTTATCATTAGAGGCTCGTAGTTTATCATTCAGTGAAACTCGATGTTTCATTCGGGAAGTTTAAAATTTCTCTCTCCCAACAATTCAAGCTCGGAGCGTCCCTGATAATAAGACCGGGATTTCTTCACAAATGCGCGTGGCAGCCAACGTGTTAGTTCTTCTCACGTTACACAGTAATATGTAAAACAAGTTTTCACTAGCGAGGGTTTCGAACACCTAAATAATTTCTGGTACATTTATATTGCATTAATTACATAAAAAAATATGTGCTATCACACATATCAAAAAAAGGTTATCGATTTTTTTTCTACTACTATTAACCTTCCAAGAGTACAGAAATCTATGCCATCTTTCTGTGCGCAGCTATAGTATCACGAGCGGTTTTAAGTTCAGAACTGAGACTGGTACCGAGGAATTTGTATCCAGTTCTTCAAGGTTGATTTATACACAAGGTTGATCTATACACCTCAGACTGACATAAGTCACATTCTTGCTACTTTGCAAGAGGGCGAAAATACTTTCGTCTGGTGCATAAAAAGGATGGGAATCGCGCTCTTTTATGCTGGCGAATAATTACAAAGTTTTTTTTTTAGAGTTAAATTGTTATGTTTCGATACGGAATAAGATTCTACAAATAAAGCAATAATAACCTAAAAAATAATCATTTTTTGGACTTACTTCAGTCTGGTTACGAGGTACAGATTTAAACAATGTCGGTCAACTTTTTTTTAAAAGTCAGTTTAACTCTAAATAATAGAGCTAGATGGCTGAAATTTCCAGATAAGGTCATGGAAATAGTTTTTTACTCTTCATTTTACGGGGGAAAAATTTGCAAATTTTACGTAGCTCATTTCTCTAGTCAATAACTCTGAAGTTACTGTTTTGAAGCTATTTCTGAAGTTCTTTGCTCTGCTTACATTTTAATATTCCATGCAATTTAGTAAAATGGTAGAAACCTTGTGAAGTGCAAGAAGGGAGTTTTTAAACATTTCAAAGTTTTATTTTGTTGCTTTAAAATTGGGCTTCCAAAATAGAATAATTTATTTTTCGTTTATTTTCTGACGTGACTCCAAGTTACCCAAAATGGCAGAGTAAATTTTAACCAAACAAATAAGTCATTTCAAATGTATTTAATTATATTTACATAGATTATTATCTCTTAATCTTGGATACTTATACCATAGTTCAAGAGAGTTCCTCTCGTTTGTTACCAACAAATACAATAACGTTGTTAAAACATGAATTGGTCTGTTTAAGGTTGGGGACTGCGTTAAAATCGAATTTTCGATGACATTTTCTAAAACAATTTTTTGATTCCGTTTTCAGAGTCAGATTCACTGACTTTCAAAAATTGTCTTACTTTTCAATTTCTGTGCATTACAACTGGAGTTTCTGCTGTATAGGGTCGTATACCAAACTCTAGACCGGAAGTTGCATTTACATCCGTTTTCTGAAGAATGATATTTTTCAAGAAAGCTGTCCACTAACAAAGATATCTCAAAAATGTAAGCAAGTATTGATGTAAAATTTTCTGAGATATTTTTTTTGTAATATGCATGCTGTTTAGAATTAAGTAATATTTTTATGTGCAAACGTTTAAACAAAAGCATTTAAAAAAGCAGTAAAGGAACTTTGTTCAGCCGTATTTCAAAACTGTTTTGAAAAACAAATTTTTTGGAGCAAAACACGCATAAATGCCATGAAAATGAATTCTTACAAATATTTGTGTGTGATTATATATATATATATATATATATATATATATATATATATATATATATATATATATATATATATATATATATATAACTTAATTTGGTTCATAGCTGTTAGAGCGAGACACGTAAAAACGCTATTTTCCTTCAAATTTGTAAAAACAATTTTAAAATACTATTTTGAAATCTTGTTTTTAATTCATAGTTTTGAAACATATCCAGCTAAAAATCAACATTTAATAAAATGTCCAAGTTATTTTTGAAAAAAAAAAATCCTTCGAACGCAGTCGGATACTTTAAAATAGAGAACTTGTGTCTCACAGTTACCCTGAATGATACCTTTTTTTTTTTTTTTTTTTTTTTGCAAATTATAGCGCTTTTAAAGGAAACATAGAATGGGGAGGTTCTAGATGAGATTTTTGCTTCATCACATTTTAGTTTATTTATTCAAAAAAAGGGCGATTTTATTTAAAATGCAATTTTGAATTACTGAATAGCTTTTGATAAATACAATTCGCCTCGAGAGAAAAAAATTAAAAATACAATTGAAAACCATTAAATCTACTTCGGATGCTTAAAGTTCACACTATAAAAATAAAAACAAAGTTAAACATTGAAAGAACATTTTTTATTGTGCTCCTGATATTTATAATTCACTCCAAGAATAAACAGCTTAAAAATCCTTTTCTAAAACATAAACTCTACTTCTGCTGTTAACTCACGTCATGAAAATAAAGTTTAAAAATGCAGAATGTTCAGTTGTTGAATTTGCTTGTAAGTTTTCTTTCTGGGCTTAAATTTTAAAAAAAAATCAAGCCTATCCATGTTCCATGCTTTTCTTTTTAAGCTTTCGGAAAGTAATAGAGAAAAAACAATGCAATATAAATGTACTTGGTAGAATATCCTTGGTTATATTCAACACCAACATAATGCAATACATGGCAGCTCTGAAGAAAATTACAGTATTTTGCAATCTTTAAATTCTGCTTGTGAAATAGGCAGTTTATTATATTATGTTAACAACCAAACTAAAAAGACGTCCAAATACAAAAGCAAATTACTAAAGGATATCTGTATAAAAGAAATACTATATTTAGCTTAATATCTCTAGCTATTCTGAGTGAAAAATGCTATCTAATTGTAACACTAGAGGTATTTTAATCTTCATATTTTTACTACAAAATATATAAAGCTATATAGTTTAGCTGACTGGAAACATAATGTATCATATACCTTTAATAAAGATCATTTCTTCTGGCTTAATTCTTTGTTTCTTTTTTATTTGAACATACCTAAGAAAGGATTATCATCATGTTATATTTTTTTCTAAATCAAGGGGCCCTCTGCAATATTGGATTATTGAACGTCTATATCATTTTTAATGAAATACTAGAAAAAAACACGATAAAATCAAGTTTCCCTCAGGTATATATATATATATATACTGAAAAAAAAAAAACATTTATGTGTGTCATTATTACTAAAGGATATCTGTATAAAAGAAATACTATATACGCTTACTGGCCTCAAGGGACATTTATACAAAATAAAGCTAAATGAAATAAGTATTTGTACATAACTGCACAACAAACTAATTTATTAGCAGACAAAATACAAAAAAAAAAAAAAAAACTTTCCTAATAGTATGGGAATGTGGGGCAAAGTGAAATAGTTAAGATAATTTAATTTTTTTTTTTAAATGAACAAATTGGAGATTTGTTTTGCAAATTACAGTACATAAAGAAAGAACAATATATTTTACAGTAAAACATGCATTGATTGAAACACTTTTTTTTTTTTTTGGTACTAAATTTGTACCTCCAAATGAACCATGAATTCCAATTATATGGAAATTTTTCACTTTTTTTCATGGGGCAAAGTCAAAACTGAAACATTTTTCCAATGAATTACTTACTATTCGATCATTAAAGAGATTATTGATATAATAAATGAGTAAATTAAAGAAAGAATAAATAAATTGAAAAGAAACGAAACAAGGAACGAATACATAAATAAATTAATAAGTTAATATGGGAGGAAAAATAAGTTAGTAAATAAAATAACGAATAAATAATTAAGGGAATTAATCATTAATGATCACATTTACAGCAGTATAAAATGATTGCGACATTCATTTTATATGAAGAAGTTTTATGCGTAAGTTATTCAAAGTACTTCATTAGAGAAAATTTAACTTTTTTTTAAGTTAAAATTCGTTCCGTGCAAACACTTTGAGGATAGTGTTTGGGAAACATCGTAAAAATTGAAAATGAGATAGTACATAAATGTAAACAGTGAATGTATACTCAAGGTATGATATGATGCACATTAATTTATACTCTTTGCACGCAATTAATTCATGGATTGTGTTATCTTGATAACTAAATTGATTCCAAACACCAAACTCTGCACAAAACAAATTCGTCTCAAGTAAATATTTGTCAAAGAACAATTCGTCAAAGTGTCGTAACACAAAACTGCAATCATTCAACATTTTTCAAAATAATTCCACCGGAAAATTTTCCCAAATATATCTCTGCCAACGCGAAACGCACCAGGAAATAATCTGAAAGTCAGGTAAAATCCATATCGGTGACTTCGAAACAAGGATGCATTTTGTCATTCTTAAAATGGCGACAAAAAGATTTATGTCAGCACTTTTCCGGGTACATCCTTCGTAATCAGCAGGTACGTGTGTGGTATTTTTCTTTTAAGGAATTGGCTTTTGTATTGTGGTTTTTCTAAGACGCTGCACATTTTTTTCTCGCCTCCCAATTGATAGGATCTAAAAGTTCGAAGGATTTGCCCGCAGTAAGATAAAAATGAATTCCCCTAACGCGTATTTTTTTTCTCCAGAATATTTGCATTTATTTCGAATTGATGTATGGCATATAATGTTTATTTAATAGTCTCTTCAACGCAAATAATACTTGTTAAGATTACTTGAACCAGAACATTTTCAACTTTTTTTAAATTTAACAATTTTTTTTATTTGATAGACATTTTTAACTTAAATTACAATTTCAAGTGGATTTTGGAAGAAATAATGAAGAGAAAGCAAGAAATTTATTTAATTTTGCAGCAAAAAAAGGTTTCCAGTATTAATAGTAAGGTATAAAAATAAATATGTACTAGCGTATTTGCTTCATCGAAAACAATCGTTATTTCTCTATTATGTACAGTTATTTTAATTTGATACTTAAATGAAGCAGTTAGAAGTAAAGGGATATAAAAAGACTTTTGAAGTTTTGAGTAAAACGTATTTCAAGTTAACACCCTCGGTAGGCTTTCATTGAATTTATTTTCTAAACCATGCTGTGTAGCAGCAACTACCTGGGTACCATCATGGTGACCAGGATACTAAAAACCATGCTAAATAGCAACTAGTTTCAATGTACCATCGTGGTGGTCATGGCGATCCATTACGAGGGTACTATCAGATCATACTAATGCCAGAGGAGAGGTTTTCCTATCAGTAGTACTGCAATGTAAAAACGATTCCGAAACGCTCCTGGAAAATAATGGGCAGCTGATGTGCCCAATTTCTGCCAGTAACATATCTTGCAAAAACCGGGAAAATTTCGTACTAAGAGTTAGTAACTTTCCAGAAATTAGCCTAGAATCTTTCTCAAAAAATTCAGTAACCTTCCCAATCAAAGCCAGTCATTTTTCTGGACTAACTGAGAAACTTCAGTAAAATCGTATATATACTAGTATTAGGGATTGCAATACCGAACCGAAAGTTCAATACCGGTATTTGGTATTTTTAAAATGTAATACCGGAATACCGGTATTAATACCGGTATTTGAAATTTCTCAAAAAATGCTCGAAAACATTTTGTTTCGTTGCCACACTTCATAATTTTGAACAAAAATTGCATTATTTATGAAAACGTATTGTGAGCAAATATAAAATAAAGGAACAAATGTCATAAAAAAAATAAAAATAATAAAAAAAACATAATGCATTTATTGAATTGTCTAAGATTGGAACTCATTTTAGTGTTCAACTTTCCTACAGTTCAAAGTACTCTTTCTGAATTCACGTGGGTTGTGATACTGTTAACAGTTTACGATAAACCTCCTCTAATTGTCTATAAGTTTTTCACCTTCAAATAATACGGCGTTTTGCTTGTTATTTTTGGATATATCCGATTGGGTGTGTGTTTATTTTGGTTGTGTGTATTACACGTATTATTACTAAATTTATAGCTAGTTGTTATTTCTTTCCAAGAAATGATACTTATCCAATATTAACATCATTTTCTCTAGAGCAGGAGAGGTTTGTGTTTGCTTTTTATTAGCCTTTGATTTGAAATTTACAATAAACTTGACTAAATTTGATATTGTTAGTTTCTCTTATTCGTTTTCACTTTTTCTTTTTCTTTTTTTTTAATTCTTAACAATTACAATTATACAATTGTCTGAAAGCATGTTTCAATTGATTAAGCTTTACTTCTATGCAAAGTTTCTAGACACTATTTAATTTCTAAATATTATCTTTCAAGTAAATAGCCAAATAGCGAGACAGGATAGCAAACCAATATTGGTGACATTAAATTACCATTTGTTATATTAACAAGAAAACGTTTGTCAAAATTTAGTATAGTTGTTTTGTTTTTTTTAACTCATAAATTTTTACTGCAATTGATGGTTGGAATAAATTTTTCACAGATCAAATGCATTCAAAATTACACTCGAAATTAACTTTCACAAAAAGGAAAGTGAGTGATCAGGGAAATGGAAAAAGAAAAAACACTGTGCACAAAAGCGCGCGAAAATACGATTCATCTCACCATCTAGTAATGACAGTATCATTTTGAAAATCTATCTGCTACTTTTGCTTGATGGTGTTCTATTAGTTCGTGCTTTGGAAGCCAAGTTTTTATATCAATAGATTCATTTTGGTTCTGCATCGTGGAAAAAGAAATATACATTTAAAATAAAGGTAGATATTTAATAAGTTCAATTGATAATCCTTTAATTGAAACTACTTATTAATTTTTAGCCAATGCCGAAAATACCGGTATTTTACCTCAGCAAATACCGGTATTACGAAATTGCAAAGTTACTCGAAATACCGGCATTCGGTATTGCAATCACTAACTAGTATGTTTATAGTAATAGCATATCACCTTCCTGATTTACCAGGAAAGCTCTTAAAGTTAAATGGCCGAAGCTAACACGGAATTGCAATCAATTCTTTCAAAGTTACAACATCTAGAGACTGCTTTTTGCCCTTTAATGGAGTTCAGTCAATCCAGAGAGGCCATAACTAAGCTGAAGGAGGTACGCCCCTTAATAAAGAAACCTAATATATTTTTATACTGGTAGTTTAAAAAAAATTTCACCGCAGTATAATATCGGCATTCGTGGAACCTGTTGCCATTCAGGAAACTTTTTCGCAAAAAACTTGTTTTTCCCAGAAAACTGGTGTAAATCCTTGAAGTTCCGAAACGTTACCCAAAAGTAATCAGTTACGTTTCGGAATTTTTTAGTGTGGTTATCTCCAAAATTTTACTTTTGGAACACACATCCCTCACTCCCTCAACGGTGCAATATTTTTACAAAGCTAAAAATTTAATTTTCGAAGCACATATTTAACTCTTTTATAGAAATAAACTTTTATAAAAGACTGGTTTTAGCCAGAATAAATGTCCCCACTTTCGAACTTGACACTCACATTTCTGGAACTTTAAGAGACATACTGCCGTGGAAAGTAAAGGGCAGTAACCGCAATTTATTTATTTATTTATTTATTTATTTTTTTTTCCATTTTTGTCATTTGTTGTACGTTAGCTTTATTGTTCAAGCTTGTTTATTTGGTTTCCGCTGGAAGAAAGGTGCGAAAAAACGTCAATTCCAACTTTTAACTATTGTAAGCATTGAATCCAACACACATTTCTTCAAATATCTCGAAAACTCATTCCTGCAGATACTGCCGTTTACCAGTCCACGGTAACATAGTACTGTTCTGGTTAGTAGGATTATAATTTTGACAATGTTTACCTCTTTTTCGGAAAATAGAGAAGGTCAACAGGCACTGAGTTTTTTTTTTTTTTTTTTTGCAGTAGTTTTGCTGAAGTAATTCAATTCAAATGCGTTCCTACAACACGTTACTTTTTCACTGAACTCTCCAGAGTTAAGCATTGTCAAGGTCAAAGCTCAACTAACCAGAGCTACACGGCAGTTTCTTTAACACACAAATTACTTTATTTGTGTGACGAGTAGCTATTTTAATTTCTAGTAACACAGTCCGTAAAAAAACTAAATTTTGCTGGGTAAATTAACCTCTATGACAGAGACAGTTTTACTCAATCTCGATTAGTGATTGCAATACCGGTATACCGAATACCAATATTTCGAACAATTTTGCAATTTCGTAATACTGATATTTGCTGAGGTAAAATATCGGTATTTTTGGTATTAGCTTAAAATAATAACTTACTTTAATTAAAGAATTTACAATTTAACTTATTAAATATCTACTTATATTTTAAATGTGCATCTTTTTCCACGATACCGAATCAAAATCAATCTATTGATGCAAACATTCGGCTAACCATGAACTAATAGAATATCATTGAACAAAAGTATTTTGTGCACCATGATTTTTTTTCCTTCACTTCCCTGATCATCACTCACTTTCCCTTTTGTGAAAGTTAATTTCGATTGTAGTTTATAATGCATTTGTCCGGTGAACAATTTATTTAAATCCTCCATTGCAGGAATACTTTATGGATTTTTTCTTAAATATTTGTCTCAATTGTACCAAATTTTAACACAAACTTTTTTTTGTTAGCATTGCAAATGGTAATTTGTTCTCACCAGAATTAATTTGTTGTGCTGTCTCGTTATTTGACTTCATACTTGGCAAGATAATATCTGGAAATTATATTGTGCCTTGAAAATTTGCGTAGAAGAAAAGCATAATTATGTCCCATGAATTAAAAGATATTTTCAGATATTTGCATAATTATAATTGTAAAAAAATTCAAAAGAAAGCGAAAACGAATAAGGGAAACCAACAAGATCCAATTTAGTCAAGTTGATCGTAAATTTCAAATCAAAGGATTAATAAAAAGCAACTGCAAAACTCTCCTGCTCAAGAGAAAACGATGTTAATGTTCGAAAAGTATCTTCTCTCGGAAAGAAACTACAACTAGCTTAAAATTACAAAAATAATAGTAATACTACACACTGTACAAAAGAAACACACACAAAAGGATTTATCCAAAAATGACATGCAACAGACCGAATTATTTGAAGATAAAAAATACTTCTGAGCAATTAGAGGAGTTGTATCACGCATTGTTAACAGTATCACAGACTTGTGTGAATTCATAATAATACAACTTTCATACAAAATTATGAAATGTGGCAACGAAACAATATGTTTTCAAGCAATTTTTGAGAAATTTCAAATAAGGGTATTAGTACCGGTATTTCGGTTTCATGTATTAAAATTACCGAACACCGGTATTGAATTTTTGGGCCGATATTACAATGCCTAGTCTCTATTGATTCATATTGCACGCAGGAAAAACCATCTTCGTTCGATCGCTATAGAAAATTGTATTTTCAAAATACGAAAAATCTTTTTTTTTTTTTTTTGACAAAAAAAAAAACATTCTTACGTTTTCTGTATCTGAGAATGGTAAAGAAAATGATTTAGAGTAGGAAATAGAGCGGAAATGAATGATTTCAGACACTTACTTGAACAATTTTTAAATTACGGAAAATTTAAAAATCAAACGAAAAATCCCGAGGCTAAACAAAATGTTTTAGCCTCGGAATATGTTTTAGTCTTGTTCGTTTTCGTTTCTGATTTTGCAGAACATGATGCAGGCTCATTAATACCGGTGTCAAGAGTGACATAAGCAATTATTTTTTTTCCTGAAGGAGCAATTTATTTTGTCTGCTGACATTTTGAAAAGACTTAGGTGTGGCAAATTCTCAGATTTTCAGAGAACTCATCCTCTTGGGCCATTCCAAGGAAAAGGGTAATTTTTTCATGCACATAACGCGTCATCTATTTCAGTAAAAATAATAGTTTAGAGGGGTAATGATAAAAATTGTATTGTTTAACAAATTGCAAACGAATGTGTAATTCCCTGAGCAAAAGATGTCGTTACTTTTTTAATGAAATAAATGAGCCGTTACGTGCGGGACTAAGTGGCTACTTTTTCATGGAATGGCCCAATACATATTTTTTTTTCAATGGTTTAAGTTATTGTTTCTCAAGAAGTGAGATATGTTTCCTCTACATTGGAACCTTTGCTCTCAAAATCCGCAATTTATTTTAACATTAATATATTACTAGAGCAAAAAATGTTATTTTATTCATAAACACGATAGAAAAGGTTGACTTTTGGATGTCCCGCACGTGACGCATACAAATAAATTTTCAATAACAAAACTGTTTAATCACCAGTAGCGTGCGGTTGGTTAATAACGTGACAGCAATGACGTCAGCGGTTACTAACCGTTTGTTCACGAACCAATGCTTCATCGAACGCTTTCGGTTGATCACCAGTTACTTGCGCAGACATGGAGCAGACGAACAACACGCAGGTGAAAATTGCTTATAATAGGTCAAAAATGTCAGTGGTTCCCTCAACCAATCAACCAGTTCAAGCTGCGGTTGACCGGTAATTCAACCGGTGAGGTTCATAGAACGTCATCGGAAGCAACCAGTTAACCGGTAACTCTCAAGAACGCTGCGGTCAGCAACCGGTTACTCACCGGTCAACCTGTGAGGTTCGTCGAACGCAAGCAAAGTGTAACTGTTTCGGGAGTATCTTTGTAACAAATGTAAAAATTAAAATATTTGCTTACCCCTATTTCATTAAAATATTGAGAGATATGTCAAAATGTCAATGAAATTTAAGCGTCTTTTTGTCCCGCACGTGACAGTGGAATGGTCCTTTAACGTTTTTCGCGAGTTCATTCTGTATCAGTTAGCTCATGTTCTTTTCAAACCATTAAAACACTTCTTGTCATATTTTAGGCAAGACCACTATTTTTGAGTTTACAACGAGTTCTCCTTAAGCGTACAACCATGTCATCATGGCCCAAATTCGATTTGGATTCATTGCTAAAGAAGATTTGGATCTATTCGGTTGCAAACAAATCCCTTCAAACCCAACACTACTCCAAGTGAATGCGGCAGTATACATGCTGTTATAAAGCTTTTGCTTAATAAAAAGTTCATGCAAACAATTCAGTACGTAAAAATATTGTCAATAAAGGTTATTGTCAGAAAGTAAGACGCGGTTCTTTTATTTGGTATCTTTCTCGCCACATGGAGGAGTTTTGTTTTTTTTTGTTTTTTTTTTTTGAGCAATCACAAGTAGCTTATTGCTCTCACTTGACAGTTTTGATGTCCTATGACTTTATTTTAACTCCGCCTCCATCTGCAGCAACACCGTCGATCGGCCTCACGATGCTGCTCCTCTAGCGAAAACCGTCTCCAGGTTGCGTCACTTACTTGCCTACACTTACACATACACCTACACACACACACACGCATACATACAGACAAATACACAAACACAAACGCATGCACACAAACAAAAACACATACACAACAACACACAACTACCCACACATACACATACCCCCCCACACAAACACACATACACACTACTACCCACACACACACACACAAACCCACATGCCTACACACACAAACACATACCCCCCACACATGAACAAACATACCTCCTCCCAACACACCAAACAAACATACCTCCCTCCCTCCAACACACACACAAGCCTACATACACATACACAAACACACTCGTGATTGCGAAAAGCATAATTTGAATTCAAGATGTCGAAGTTCAAATTATTATTATTTTTTTTAATTTCTAATGGCAAGGCAAGTTACACTTATATTTAACAAAAAACATGAAAACGTCCTCTTCAATCGGCCATGTCTTGATTCCGTAGTGAATATTTAAATTTCTTAAGGTTTTTAAACGGAGAGAAGATTCTCTCTCCTTGTTCCTGTTCCCTTTCTACAAGTCCTGCTCACCTTCTTGCTTGCATTAGCGCCTCATGGAAGCAGCTGTGTAGCAGTATCTTATTTAGGAGGAGTATCTTATTTAGGAGGATTCAGGAGCTTTTGAACCTGGTGTAGGCTTTCCTATACCTGGGGAATGGAACAAAACATGGAAACATGTGGAACAGTGAATAAATTAACAGAAATTGACCGAAGTCGTTGCCTCAAGCGTTCTCTGGCTCTCCAATACAGAGTCGTCTCGGAGTCGGTAGAATCACAAAATACCCCGAACAAAGAGGGGCCCCATGAATAAAGAGGAGAATGAATCCACTCCTAAACAGTTGCAGCCGAAATCGCTTTCATATGTATAGCCGAAAAAATTACCCTAGCGCTCGCGTAGCAGTTCTATTGTTATGGGAAATACTACTCATGCAATGTAAACTAACTCTTCGTTGCCATCGGCAAAAGAGAAATTAGCCAGTTTTTTGACGCCTGGTGTATAGTGTGGCTCAGATAAGTTGAGTCATGGCCTTGATTATGTTTACTTCTCTTTGGGGTAATAGGTGAGGGTAATTCGCGCTGAGTTCAGTTGGGTAACGTTCGCAGTAGTTTTGCAGAAGAATTCCAACTCAAATTGACATGAATAACACGTCCCTTTTTCACTGAAATCTTTGAAAAAAGGTAAACACTGTCAACGCCTTGGCCCAAATTATCAGAGCCACACTATATTCTCATTACAAAAGTTATTTTCTTTCTAATGGGAACGCATTAGGCTATTTAGCCTTTAGCCGACCTAGTGCAATCCCCCGATACGGCATCCAATTCTTCATGTGCCACCATTAAAGCGCAGGCGTCAATGGTACGGATAATTTTGACGCCGATTTTCCACCAGATGGCGGCTCTTGGGCTCTCTTTGAGGCGAACCTGCACTAGGGATTTAGTTTGGCCGAGGAAATTCAAAGACAAACGAATACCCAAGTAATCATTTACATGTCGCATAATCATGCGGTATGAGCGCTGACGATTATCGGCATCTCGAAAAGCCACCGACTGGCCACCTCGGGTCAGAACCCGGGACCACGGCGCAGGAGGCCAACGCCCTACCACCACGCCACCCAGTCATCTCACTACAAAAGTTGATTGATTTAATATTTTACAAAATAATTTTGAGCTTACCATTTCGCTTTTATATTTCCGGACGAAATGAAAACATTTTATCTTATTTTTCTTATTTCCATAGAAACTGCCTTCACTCATGCTATTTCAATTTATCTGTTTTTCTTAAATTTGAGAAGAATGCTTGTTTAAAAGTTAATTAAACCTTCAATCGACCTTTAAATAGGATAGGGGGATAAAATGGGTAAAATAATTAGGTACTTATGTCTATGGACTCTAAAAACAGAAAAAAATTTAAAGCCTTGAGGATAATTTTTTCTAGTTGAACCATTCCTTTATCATATGTTGAAATTGAATCCAAAATTTTCTTTTCACGTTCTAAATACCTTCTAATTTCTAATTTGTTCTTTTATGTACTTAATTCCTTGCATTTTAATCAGAATATCAATTTCAGTCGAAATCGTCCTAATTTTAATCACTATTAAAATGAATAACGTAATGAAAAATATGCAGCAGATTCAGAAAAAAAATCAACCATCTGTTGTTTGAGATTGTAGAGAAATTTAATCAAAACCCGCGCTCTCACCACCTGCGACCCGAGAAGAAGGGGGTGGTGTCTCAGAATGATTAATCAATGAGCTCTCTAACCGAAACTACCATCCTTGATCGATTAGGAGATTAGGTTACACTAATAAAAAGATTAATGAGATGACTCCGAGTCGCGCAAAGCGGAGACAGTTTGTCGAAAACTTGTTGGTAATCTAGAACCAAATCATTCGTATGCTTAAATGGATCAAGAGAAGTGGGAGGATTATGTTTGTGTGATGTTTGGGAATCGATGCGGTCAGTTTTTGCATAAAATGTGTAGTGCCATTTTGTGTCTGTTTATTTGATTCTAGAACGATTAGATACGAATTTAAGATCTCGGTGAAAGAAGGGAACATCTTCAAATTTTGCGGTTTTCTGATATTACATTGAAGTACAAGAAAAATACAGGGTGTTTATCAATTCTTGTGCTGATAAAGAAATTCTATTAAAAAAATTATAAAATTCACACATAACTATTTATTTATTTTTATTTTAACCCGTAACAGGGGAGGTGAAAAAGTAGAACGTGAGGTCTCAGAGACCACTCTATTTAAAAATTTCTTAAAAACCGTGTATGTTAGATACATTCCTGTAATTTCCCTTAGATGTTCTTTGAACTTTTATTAGCGGGGAAGAAAATATTTTTGAATCGAAATACACCTTTTCCGAGGACATTTTGCTAGAGTCTTAAGTTTTTTCGAGAAAAAGAACATGCTGCAGTAAATAACGTACTACTCGCAATAAAAATGAATCTGTTATTTATTAATGATTTCATTTTAGTTATTAAATACATAAAGAACGTTTTAAAACCGGAAAATTGATTATATCACCTTACTGGAAAATTTTGACATCACCTAAATTATTAGTAAATCGTGTCGTATTTCCAGAAATAATTGAGCTCTCATTGTCCCTTTAACATTTATTGCGTAACTTTTAAGAACACTTTAAACAAGTAGCAACTTTATTTCGAACAGTTTACATCTCTTCCGCATAACGCGGATCAAATAAATGAATTTATATTCGCGATATAAACGTTATAAAAGCCGTGACTACTACTACCGAAAATTGTACCACTGAAGGGGAGGTGAAGTCTCACAGACCGCTCCTAAAGAAGGCAATGAAATTTAAACCAGATGCACGTAAGATAAATAAATACCTTAGTGCTGAACAGTAAAGTAAGACAAACAACGTTAGAAAAAGCACAAATTTGCCAATTACAGCAGACACGTGTTTCGGCGTTACAGGGAACGCCTTTTTCAATGCAAAAAATAATGGGCTTATGGATGAAAAGACATCCGACAAAAGCCAAGAGCAGATAAGCATGCAGCTTAAAAGATAAAAACAGCGGATTAGCCAAACACCCTATGACAAAGTTATAAACCGATCAGGAACCAATAGGAATGCAAGCAATTTTTTTTCCCATTCATTTTTATCTATCTTCCTTTGTTTATTCTTACCTCTTTGTCTTGTTGACATCCCCACCCCCACCCCAATTTTCATCTATTTATCTTTATTTTTCCTTTTTTCGAATATTTTTTGTTTCTGTTTATTTTATTTCATTTCATGGTTTTCCATTCAGCTTTTCCTTTCTTGCGGTTCACGGTTACTGACAATTTCTTTTCTTTTTGTTTAAGCTTCGGCTTAATCTTTGTCCAATTGAATTCTTTCTTTCTGGGTTTCGTACCTAAGAGAAAGCTCTTGGCCTTTGCTTGCATTCCTATTGGTTCCTGATCGGTTTATAACTTTGTCATTGGTGTTTGGCTAATCCGCTGTTTTTATCTTTTAAGTTGCATGCTTATCTGCTCTTGGCTTTTGTCGGATGTCTTTTCATCCATAAGCTCATTATTTTTTGTATTAAAAAAGGCGTTCCCTGTAACGCCGAAACACGTGTCTGCTGTAATTGGCAAATTTGTGCTTTTTCTAACGTTGTTTGTCTTGCTTTACAGATGCACGTACCAAAAGATACTGATAAGCATGGGGGGTGTTCAAGGTCGCAAAACAAAAAGCTATTGGGAAAAACCACTCAATCGGACTAAAAATGAAGTAGGGGTGGTGGGATAAACTTTTGAGCGGTGTGGGAGACCTCACCTCCCCTGTTACGGGTTAAATCTACTCTTATCAAGTTTTTTCCTCCTCATTGGTACAGTTACTGATTGGTACTAAAAGCATGTAGGTGGCTCTAACATCGAAAACAAAAAATGGCGTGTATAAAAGAAAAAACTCCCAGGAGCGTCGCAAGGAGCGATTTGAGGGGGTCAAACCCTAGCGCATTTGGTTTTAACATATATATTGCCAATTCTAATGTTCTTCAGAACCAGAGAAAGACGTTAGTCACATTATGGTAGTTTTACAAGAGAGAAGAAAAACCTTTTTTCTGGCGCATGCAAAAGATGGGACGCGCGCTCATTTAACCCTGGTACATAATTGAAAATGATTTTTTTTTAAATATAGAATTACGTTTCCATGGCTTGATGAAGCAAATTTTGCCGTAGGCATCCTTGTAGGCTACGCTTTTGCCCGTTTACTTCAAGATTCACGCGTTAAATGCGGTCAGTGGCTGCCGGGACAGAGTTAAGAATCTATATTGTTATACTATATCTAAGGTTGCACCGTTCTTGTTCCAAAATACACCGTATTGGGATGTACTGTCATGCTTGGTAGCTTTAACCTACTTTCCATTTTTCAAACAGTTTTAACCTTTGAAATGGGCTAAAGTAGTTTTGAATTGAAAGCTAGTTAAATTTACAGAGTTGACAGGTAAACTGGGTGTATAAGGAAAGAATACCGTAAAATAAGCATTTTAGTTCTGAACGAGCTTCGTCTTTTCTTTGCTTTATTCTCGAGCATCTAATTAAACTGTTTAAAATTCAATGTCATCGGAACTGCACTGATTTGTAAAAATTTAATTAATACTTTAAGACAAAGACTTAAGAAATTGCTGAAATATGCTTCACTATCATTCATACGTGAAAACTTTAAAAATTACGATAAACTTAAGCCTTGTATTCTAATTAACAACAAAAGGGACAAACTCCCAAGAATTTCAAATCACTTTTCGATTTTCTACGACTCAAGTTCTTTTGGAAGTTTGCCACGAACTTCGATCATTTCACTTCAGTTGCCTAGCCCTTTCCGCGTTAATTACCTAGCACGAGATAGGCCTCAGCTTAAGAGGCGTTTTACCCGCTCCGGAGTAATTAATTCATTGGCGATAATATTAATGATCTTACGATAAATAAAGCTGTAAAAATCTGTATTCGCTTTACTGAGAAAATATGCCGGATATTTCTGGGTTTCTCTAAATACATAATGGCGTGGAGAAAATTGAATTTAAACTTTTCTGGTGAATCGATGTTTTAGCAAAGCGTTCTTTGTAATTTACTGATTTTCGAAGAATATCCTTCAAACGAATGTTAATAATTAAAAATTTTCTTAATTCAGCTATTTTTTCTTCGCAACCATGCATTTTACTTCCTTTTAAATCAATTACTGTTACAAATACTTTCGCATGGATAATGGGGTTGTTTTCAATATATTAAAAGTATTTTTTTCTGAAAGAACATGCTTAAAAACATAGGATCTATCCATTTTTTAAATAATTTGTTTAATTTTCATATTTTTTTAAAAAATGACTGAAATTGTTGCGCTTTCATTGTTAACATTTCTTGCCAATGACATCACAAATGATGAAATGCCATTCTGTGTTGCCATTCACAGAACAAAATATTTAATTCGCATCTTTACTCACGTGTATTGGCAACGATATGGTTGATAGCAAGCGTAGAGCGTAATTTTAATTCGTGTCTTGATTATCATGACGCGGAAACGCGGTACAAAATGCGCCAAAGAGAATCATTTGTGATGTCATCAAGACCACGCCTTGTTTGCAAAATCAGACATTTTAAAAAATTAATTTAAAAAAAACCTGTTGGGAAAATGAAAGTATTTTCTGGGTCCATGTTATTTCTTTTGCTTATTCTATCAATTTCAATGACAAAAAGTACTACTTTTGACTGAAGGAAACAACCCCATATACATTAATAAATTTTGTTTTGTTTTGTTTTGTTTTTCTTTGCAAGCATTTCCTTTTGTTCAGCTGCTTGAAAATAACAGGTAACTTGCAAGTTACCGGTTATTTTCAAGCTACAGTATAATATCTAGCATTCATTACACCCGGTGATAATACTGTATGAATCGAATTAATCGAATGCAGTAAGACACATGTGGTACAAACTAACTCTTCTCTAAGTCAGCAAGGTTTATTCAAAAATTCGAATGAGTTTCCGTCCCATCTAATTCAAAGTGTTTTTTCGGCAGCGTTAATTCAAAAAAAAAAAAATCTCTAATATTCTCTAATTATGCGTCAATTTAAAACTGAGATAAAACTGCGCAAAAGGGGATGCATTCCATATTCACATAACAACTAGAGCTCATCTTTTAATCATGTAACAACTAGCTTTGGCAATAATTAAAGATCCAATTTCCCCCAGGAATATGACAAAGAAGGTAATTGAAAAGTTTTTGAAATTTTAAAAAATAGATCAGTAAATATAGCATTAACTACTTTTCTGTGAAACAAAAATAGAATAAATGTTCAAAATGTTCTATTTTACATACTATTAATTTTGTTCAAGCCTCACTATTTAATTGAAGTAAAAAAAAAACAATATGAACTGTTCTTTAATATTAACACTATAAACTTTTATTTCGAAATTCATTGCAGTATTTTCGGTCATTTATCATTTAGTGCATTTTGAATGTGAAGTTATGTATATCGTGTTTTAAATTTGCTCAAAATTTAAAAGTTTTTGTTAATTATATTTTTAAACATTTAAATATGCTTTTAATGAGTAGTAATTCTGCAATTATTAGAGAGTGGAAATTCTGCAAACCATTTTTGTCTTAACAAACGTACTGCTTTTAACGGATTCATATATACAGACATTTCTCATTCGTAGCGAAAAAGTTAACAAAAATCTGAAATACGAAAATATTAATTTTCAAGAAGCTTCTACAGAATATAGCTGATAGTTTATTGCTTTATTTTTAAATTATTTACAAATTTTTATAAATCTCACACATATTTAATATTGATAACTGTGCTCATAGATATACAGGGTGTTCCGTTCTAACCTGCAAGACCTCTATTTTCGCAAGCGTTAAGGTCCTAGATGCATACTTCTAATTGCAAAAATGTTCAAAATCTGATGCCGAGTTAAGATGTTGAAAGTTTGAAGCAGAAATAAAAATTAGTCAAAAAATACAAAATATAACTTTTTATACGGGCCCTGGGTCCCTTTACTTATATTTAGGGAAATTTTCTCCATTGAAAAATCATTCCAACAGAAAACGTTTGACATTAGTACGACCAATAGTCACCGAGCTATGAAACGCAGCGTTTTCTTACTTTCACCACTTTACACTCGCCATCAATAACACTTATTGGGTGAAAAATACAGTGCTTAGCAAGGGTTTGAAACTAT